>NC_053435.1:8314279-8623163 GCF_007990345.1 Gossypium hirsutum | reverse complement strand
TTTGATATAATATTGGGAATGGACTGGTTATCTGAACATGAAGTGATCTTAGACAGCTATAAAAAGAGATTCAGCATTCAGACAGTGAGTGAAAGTCGGGTTGAAGTAAATGGTATTCATACTAGTGGGCCAGCACGAATTATTTCAGTAATAAAGGCTAGTAAGTTACTTCAGCAGGATTGTTCAGCACATTTGGCATATGTTATTAATTCAGATTCAATTGGAAGCCAGTGTGGTAAAATTCAGACAATTTGTGAGTTTCTTGATGTATTTCCTGAAGAATTACCGGGTTCACCGCCAGATAGGGAGGTCAAGTTCGCTATTGAGGTTTATCCCGGCATAGCTCCAATCTCTATACCTCCTTACCGGATGTCACCTACAGAGTTAAAAGAGCTGAAGATACAGTTGCAAGACTTATTAGACCCTGGTTTTATTCAACCGAGCATATCATCGTGGGGAGCTTCAGTGTTATTTGTTAAGAAGAAAGATGGCTCGATGCGACTCTGCATTGACTATAGACAGTTGAATAAAGTAACAATCAAGAACAAGTATCCACTTCCTCACATTGATGATTTGTTTGATCAGTTGAGAGGAGTTTTGTATTTTCGAAGATTGACTTAAGATTAGGCTACTACCAGTTGAAAGTAAAAGAAAGCGACGTTCAAAAGACAGCCTTCCATACAAGGTATGGTCACTATGAGTTCTTAGTAATGCCATTCAGGTTGACAAATGCTCTAGCTGATTTTATAGATCTCATGAATCGTATCTTTCAACCATATTTAGACTGGTTTGTAGTAGTTTTTATTGATGATATACTAGTCTATTCGAAATCAAATTCAGAGCATAATCAACATCTCAGGATTGCACTGCAGATATTACGGGAAAAACAATTGTATGGAAAGCTCAACAAATGTGAATTTTGGTTGTCAGAGGTTTTATTCCCGGGTCATGTAGTATCTGCAGATGGAATCCAAGTTGATCCAAAGAAGATTGAAGCCATTGTACAGTGGAAACCGCCAAGAAACGTATCAGAGGCACGTAGTTTTCTTGGTTTAGTTGGGTATTATAGAAGATTTGTAAATGGATTATCGAAGATAGCTCTACCGATGACCAAACTGCTACAAAAGAATGTGCCATTTGTATGGGATGATCAGTGCCAAGAAAGTTTTGAAAAGTTGAAGCAAATGTTGACAGAGGCACCAATTTTGACGTTACCAGAATTAGGAAATGATTTTATTATATATAGTGATGCTTTATTAAGTGGTTTAGGCTGTGTAATGATGCAAGAGGGGAAAATAATAGCTTATGCATCTCGTTAGTTGAAACCATATGAGCGTAACTATCCAACTCATGATTTGGAGCTAGCAGCAGTGATTTTTGCCTTGAAGATTTGGATGCACATGGATGCTTAAGGTGCCGAGATCGAGTTTGTGTTCCCGCTAAATCTGAATTGAAAGAGTTAATACTCCGAGAGGCACATGATGGTTCATTTGCTTTACACCCAGGAGGCACAATGATGTATCGTGATCTACGAAATCTATATTGGTGGCCCGGAATGAAAAGAGATATAGTTGAATATGTTGGTAAATGTCTTACATGTCGGCAAGTAAAGGCAGAACATCAGGTTCCTACTGGATTGCTTCAGCCGATAAGTATTCCTAAGTGGAAATGGGATCGTATCACAATGGATTTTGTTATGGGATTGCCACTGTCGGCGAGCAAAAAGAATGCTATTTGGGTAATAGTTGATCGACTTACTAAGTCAGCGCATTTTATAGCAGTCAAAATAGATTGGTCATTGCAGAAGCTTGCAGAAGTGTATATTTGAGAAATTTTTAGATTGCATGGTATTCCAATATCTATAATCTCAGATCGAGATCCTTGATTGACATCAAGATTTTAGAGACAATTATATAAGTCACTAGGCACACGGCTTAATTTCAGCACAGCATTTCATCTGCAGACTGACGGACAATCCGAATGGGTAATTCAAATATTAGAAGATATGCTTCGGGCTTGTATCATTGATTTTGAATCAGGTTGGGAACGTTATTTACCTTTAGCTGAATTTGTGTATAATAATAGTTTCCAATCAAGTATTCAGATGGCTCCGTATGAAGCTTTGTATGGACGAAGATGTAGATCACCTGTGTGTTGGACCGAATTGAATGAAAGAAAAGTGATTGGACCGGAATTGATTCAAGAAACAGAAGAGACAGTCAACAAAATACAAAAAAGCTACATTTGATAGACAAAAGTCCTACATTGATTTGAAACGACGGGACATTGAGTATTCAGTTAGGGATAAAGTATTTCTTAAAGTTTCTCCGTGGAAGAAAGCGTTGAGATTTGGTCGGAAAGGTAAATTGAGCCCTCGTTACATTGGGCCATATGAAATTGTAGAAAGAATTGGACCAGTTGCTTATCGATTAGCTTTACCTCCGAAATTACAAAAGATACACGATGTTTTCCATGTTTCAATGCTACGCAAATATAGATCAGATCCTTCTCATGTCATTTCTATTGAAGATATTGAGATTCAACCGGATTTGACTTATGAAGAAGAACTAGTTGAGATTCTAGCACGAGAGATAAAAGAATTAAGAAATAAAACGGTTCCTCTAGTGAAAGTGCTATGGAAAAGTCATAAGGTGGAAGAAGCAACTTGGGAACCGGAAGAAACCATGAGAGCTCAGTACCCCCATCTATTCTCAGGTAAATTTTGAGGACGAAATTTATTTAAGGGGGAGAAATGTAATGATCCATATTTCACGGGCACCGAAAAAGTAAATTTAGGGCCTCCGTCTTAGGAAAACAAGTCCGTAAATATTTATTAAAAATATTTACGAAGTTAGTTATGGGTTGAATTAGATTTTAATTAGCTGAAGTTATTTTTATTAGAAGTAATTAGTAGAAAGGACTAAATTGAGTAGAGCATAAAAGCTTAATCATAGAATAGAGAAAGGGATAAAGGATTAAATTAGTAATTAAACCAAATTAGTGACATGTGTATGCTAGAGAATGAGTACATGTGTATTTAAATTATTAGTACAAATGTATAATATATATTTACTTATTTATTAAGTAAAAGATATTTACTTACTATTATTATTATTATTATTATTATTATTATTATTATTATCTATTAATTAAGATAATGACAAATGTATGGTATGGGATTAATACATGTGTACATGTGTGTATCAATACACATATAGTATTTTTATTTGTATTAATTAGATATTTTATTAATTATTAACTTAGTAAATGAAAGTAATAATAAACAAATCATAAAAAAAATAGAATAGAAAAGTTACAGAGAAAGTCACGAAAATTGGGGAAAGTAAGAAGAAAAGAAAATAAAAAGGAGAAATTAGGGTTCGAAAGCTTGGAAGTTAAATTGGTAAGTCAATTAAGTCCCTTTCTTTGTGCTATTGATGTTTTTGGAGTCTGATAGTAAAGTACTCTTGAATTTGTGTGGAACTATTGAAATTTGATAGACCTTTGAGTAGGGTTTATGTTGAATAAATGATGAAATTAGGGATCAAAATTGATAGAATTGTTAATTAGAATTGATTAGAGGACTAAATTGTAAACTAGGCTATAAGTTTTGAGTTTAGGGGCTAAATTTAAATAAGTTTGAAATTATGGTAAAATAATGAAAATTTGATGGTTATATTGAAGTTTTGATGGAAATTGAATAAGAAAATGATGTGAATTGTAAAAAGGAAGAAGATGAAAATGGTTAGGACAAATTTGGGATTTAAGTAAAAGTTGCATGAAAAGTTATTATTTTATATAAAATATGTGTGTTATTAATTAATTGTACTTATGCTAATTTTCGTAGCAAACAAGGAAACTGAGGTGTCGAATACAAAGGGAAAGGAAAAAGTGATCGAGGAATAGTTCGAGAAAATTATCGGTTTGTATTATTATAATTCAAGTTATTTATTATTAAATGTTTAATTTTAATATATGTGTATGGAATTTGAATGCGAGGTAAATGTTGATATTTAAGTTGAATGTGAATTAGATTTATTTGATGAATAAATATATGCATGTGAAATTGAATTGTATGATTGAATTGAGTAATGTTGGTGTGCATATGAATTTGAATTGAGAAATATGTGAGAAAATGTGGTCAAAGTGTAATTGATGTGAATTGACTGAAATAGAGGAAGTAATCTAATACCCTATTAACTAGTCGGGCTTAGTGGATATAGTTGGCATGCCATAGGATTGGAAAGGTTCAAGGATACTTCGACTTCGAGTCGATGAGACACTTGGTGTATCATTATTACTTCGGATAGATTCGATGAGGCGTTGGTTGCCACTTTGCTTCGGCTTAGCCGATGAGACGTTGGTCGTCACTTATTTGCTTCGAACTATCCGATGAGACGTTGGTTGCCATTCAGGTGTGTTTGGTTGGATCCGCGTATCTGCCAAAATTGAGTCATGTTAATAGGGGAAAATCAATGAAATAATAAAATCAAATGAATTTGATTAATTGAGCTATCGAATGAAATGAGAAAGTGATATTGTAAGATAGAATGTGAAATGAAATTTGTAAAGAGATTGAAGGCATGAACCAAAGGTTCACGAAGTATTTATATTTGAAATGTGAATTGAATAATTATATGTGGTTGAGAGATGAATCAAAGGTTCATGAGTTATTTGAAATCTCATTGATGATTTATTGGATTTATCATTGGAAATGATATAATGGAAATATGATAGTTTGGTACGAATTTATATATATGATTTGTATGTATGATTTACTAATTATCTATGTATGTTATGATATTTTATTGTTGTTATAATTTGAATTATGATAATACCACTGAGTATTTCCAATACTCAGCGTACGGTTGTTTCCAGTGGGCAGGTTAGGTAAAGTTGAAGTTCAGTCAAGCATCCGAGTCAATCCCGACCTCAGCTCAATTTTGGTGATGCGTCTATCTTTTAGAAATGTGGCATGTACTAGGTTTAGTGTTTGTCACTTGTAAATGTTTTATATTTTGAATGTAAATGTGGTGCATAATCCTTAAGAGGTAATCAAATGAATGAAAGAAAATTTGCTAATTTTGAAGGGTTTGATGAATATTATTTGATCAAGGTTTATAAGTAAATGTTTTGGGCATGTAACACCCCTAACCCGTATCTGCTGCCGGAACAGGGTTTCGGAGCATTACTACCATTTGCAGATCACTTAAAAAAATTTAAATTCTTACCGAGTCAATGCATCATATAAATAAATATATTACCATTCAATCAACAGTTTGGCACTTGTGTAAGCATCAAACAGAAACATTGTTAGTATACTTGCACTTATCTCATATAAATTCAACATTGATATATCTATTTTCTCGACATATCGTACTTGAGTTTAATAATAGTCTCAACTTACATAATTTCCTTGTATCAGCATATCAAAGATAATCATATATGTACATGTCATGAAACTTATCATGCTCTTACTGTTTCTTCATAAGCATATATCATTCATTTCATTATATCAATATTTCATGCTCCATCATTTCCATATATTTTATGTATATTTATTCCAGTAATAGCTTATATCTTAACATAAATTATATTCCATGTACTTATACTTATTTCTATCTTCATAATTATTTCATACAACTATTTTGTACATATATTTCCATATGACCAGTTCTTGTAAACATTTCACACAACCATTTCATATAATCATTCGTCATCTGATACATATTACCTAAATATCAATTGTTCAACAGATGTCATAGCGTCTCCCATCCACGGCCTTATTTATCTTTGACATGATGCCATAGTGTCTTTCAACTATGGTTTTACTCATTTTCTGTCATGTTGCCATGGTATCTTTCAACCATGGTCTTGTTCATTTCATATCATGTTGCCATGGTATCTTTCAACCATGGTCTTACACATTTCATATCAGGCTGCCATGGTATCTTTCAACCATGGTCTTTCACATTTCATATCAGGTTGCCATGGTATCTTTCAACCATGGTCTTACACATTTCATATCAGAGAGCACACTCTCGCGAACCTCATCCTTATAGTGGGATTACCAGTCCAGGCTAAATCCCCTGTAATATAAACTCATAGATTATTGTCGGGATTACCAGTCCAAGCTAAATCCCCTGCAACGACAATTACTCTAACGAGCTTGGATCTGAATTACCAGTTCAGGCTAAATTCAGACCTAATTCGGATTACCCGTCCGGGCTAAATCTATTTTACGCGTATTCTTCGGGAGGGCTATATCAGAATAGGATCACCCGTCCGGGCTAGATCCTTTTTACCGTCAATTCCTTTTCAGAGATCCATCGAAATTTCCTTTCATTCAACTGGGATTTCTTCCCCTTTTTATCAAATACATCAGTGTTTCATTAATTTTTATACAATGAACGTTCAACTCATATTCACATCAATAACATGCAATCTCAAGCATTTAAGAATATAATTCAAGTTACACGAACTTACCTCATTGCTTGTTTGTGTTTATAATTTCATTAATCTGATATCTTTTCTTTTCCACGATCAAGTCTCATAGTTGAGTCGTCCAGATCTTTATAAATAAATTTGATCACCATTTTCATTCATTTCAAATTCTAATGCATTTAATTAATGCACTAGGGAAAATTACCATTTTGCCTCTAAACTTTTAATTAATGACTATTTCATCCTTAGGGTCAGGAAAATAAAATTCTTGTAATTTAATCCTTATTTCCAGCTATTATTCTCATATGTATTGATAACAGTCCATGAATTCTATAAAATATCAGAATTTTCCATAATTTCAACACTTTTCAATTTAATCCCTAAAACATGTTTTCCCCCGATCTTGAACTAAATTAATAATTTCATTCAATTTTGTAATTTAAATAATAAAATAATCCATTTCATGCAATTTGGTCATTTTTGACATTTTTACAAAATTACCCATAAAGTTTTACTTTTATTCAATTTAGTCCCTGAGCCTAAAATGTACAAATTAGCCATGCTAGATGAATATTCATACATATTTTTCTTCCTCCTCCCCATCCCACATCCTTAATGTAGATAACACACTTATAAGTAACATTATCCATAATTTTTATTATTTACTTTTACAAATATTCAAGTTGTCTATCTACGTCATAGTCACTAAATTATTTATATCTGGAGCTATAGAACTCCAAATTAAGATAAAATAATTTTCCCAGAAACCAGACTCATATATATTCTTACCATAAAATTTTCACAATTTTTGGTTTATCCAATAAGTACAGTTTATTCTTTAAAGTTACCCTTGTTCTACTGTCTAACAGTTCTGGCCCTTTTTCACTAAAAATTAATTATCTCCTTGTACAGAATTCGAATGATGTTCCCATTTGTTTCTATTGAAAATAGACTCATTAATTATTCTAAAAATATAAATTTAATCCCCTAATTATTTTTATCCATTTTTTATGATTTTACAAAGTTAGAACAAGGGAACCCGAAATCATTCTGACCTTGTCTCACAAAATTCATCATATCTCATGATTTACAATTCTATTGCTTACATCATTTATTCTATAAGAAACTAAAGTTAATAAGATTTAATTTCATATTTTATTCATCCTATAATTAGATTTATACAATTTTTGATGATTTTTCAAATTTAGACTACTGCTGCTGTCCAAAACTGTTTTAGTACAAGATATTAATTACCATGTTATAACACCCTTATTTTCTTTTTCTACACCATTTCTCATCACTTTCTCTTATTTTCTCTTCATTAACATATCAAGAACATAGGACCTTATGTAAGAAAACTCTACTATAACATTATTTTCATGCTTTGTCAATAATAACAAACTTAAAAACATATTGAAATCTTGATATACTTACCTTGTTCTATTGATACTAATCTTTAACTTGATTTTCTCTCTCCTCCAGCTTCTATTTCTTGAATCCAACTTGATATTCTAACTCCTCATGGTCTCCTTAACATTTTTCTCTCTTAGTAGCTATGGAAATTCTTTTGATTTCTAGGTGAAAATGGTGAATTTTTGGTGGAAGGACCAAATTGTAAAGAAAATAAAATTTCTTTCTTTTCCTTCTCTTCTAACATTGGTTGCATGCATGGAAAGATGATGAAAATTCTTCATCTTTCCTTCCTTTTATACTAAATAATTAATAATGAAATAATAATGAAATAATAATAAAATATCTCATTAAAATAATATATATCTAATTAAATAATCATAAAATATCATCAACATCATCATTACTTTCTAGATTTCTCTCTCTTCCAATTGACCATTTTGCCCTTTATTATCTTTTAAAATTCCATCATTGAGTCATCATTTAATTTAGTAAAATTACAATTTAGTCCCTCATAGTTCTTCACCTATTCAATTTGGCCCTAATTCATCAATTTTCTTTAATTTCTAGATCATTCCACTCTTAAAATATTTACACTATTGGTCCTTCAACTTTTTCATATTTACACTTTAACCCCTCAAATTTTGAGTATTGTGCAACAAAACTTTTCTCACTTTTATAATTTAGTCCTTTCTTGAATTAATATATCATAATATACTTCTCAATATTGACATAACTCAAAATTTCCCTTTTTGTCACTTTATTTCCTTATTTTACTATATCAAGGATAATATCTTACTGTAAAAATTTTCAGAGTATTACAGGGCATGAATTAGCTGTGTTTAGTATGTGAAAATAGCTTAAAAATGGTGAAAACTCATGTTTTCACACGGCCAAGTCACATGGGCGTGTGCCCAGGCCGTGTGGCAAAGTCAGATTTGCCCACAAGTTAGTCCTACGACCGTGTGAGTAAGTCAGATCTGTCTATAGGCAGGCCACACGGGCATGTTCCAGGCCACACAGGCATGTCCCAGGCCACCACACGGGTGTGTACCCCTATTCTCAAGGAAAAGTTACCAAAGTTCCTGGTTTAATCCCAAAACACTTTCTAAGTATATTTTGGGCCTCGTAGGTTCATATTAGGGACTTAAAGGTGGAATTTGAGAAATTTTAAATTAAAATATAGGTTTATAACTTGATGTTGTTCGTTATTAGTGTTTAATTCTAGTAATGCCTCGTAACCCTGTTCCGGCGATGTGTTGAGGTTAAGGGGTGTTACACTACGAGACCTTAAAACTTGCTTAAAAGAGATTCGGGACTAAACTGATAACATTTAAAAACTTTGGGAAACTTAGTAAATTTTCATGCATACAAGTTTCACACGCCCGTGTGAACAGGCCGTACAGGCCGTGTGAAAACAGTGCATATATGCTAACTTGCATCACACGACCGAAGACACGCCCGTGTGCCATGACCGTGTAAAATCCTGAGGGTATACTGACCTGGCCACACGATCAGCCACACGCCCATGTGCCAGCCCGTGTGCCACACACGGCCAGTACACACGCTCATGTATCTAAGCCGTGTAACTCTCTAACTTGTTTTAACTAGGATTTTGCGATCACACGGTCGAGTCACATGCTCGTGTGCTCATCCGTGTGGCACGAAAATAGGCTTGACTTAAGCCATTTTTCCCACCTATCTTTCATGTACCTAAAGGCATGCATTTGGCATCATTTTAACATAAAATAGGCAATTAATAATGACCATTTCATGCACATTTCATACCATTTTACATCTATTCCTTTACTACTCATTTAATGATCATAATCTAGCTCAAAAGTATACCCACTTCACATGATTCATTATTCAATACTTACCTACTAAATCATACACCGATTCATTAATCTTTGCAAAACAATGTGGCATCCAAACATCAAGCAATTAGCCAACTAAAAGCATCATTCCCAATTAGGCCATTATACACCATCAATAATTAGTCATTTGTGCATCTCAAAACCACACCAAGATTACCAAATACACAAGGCACACATATATACATCACATACCATATTGTAATTCATACTATAAGCCAAATGCTATCCATCATCAACATTATATTCAAGCCAACTCATATGGATAAATCCACAACTCAAAATATACCATAATATCACTAGCCTATACATGTCATATATCATATTTATAAAGTTTCAAAAGAACCAACTAAGTGACCGATAGTGTGATGACGTTTTCCAACGATCCCCGAGTCTGAGCTAGCTTTGAATATCTATAAAATAAGGAAAGAATACACCAAGTAAGCTTTTAAAGCTTAGTAAGTCCATATGATATACCATTCATTAAATTAAACATATAACATGAAATTCAAGATTTTTAACAAAATTTTCACATGCTTATTCATAAGCTTATATACAAACTTTGTAACTTCATTGATTTCAAGCTCATAACATATATGTACATACTTGTACCAATCAAAAACAAGTTCATATATTCACCGAATGCCGTCACATACTCGATGTCTCGCAGACTAAGTGCCACAATCAATGTTCCGCATACTAAATGCCATAATGAATGTCTGCATACTAACTGCCATAATGAATGTCCGCAAACTAAGTGCCATAATCAATGTCTCACACACTAAGTGCCGCACATAGCCGAAGCTATCTCAAATTACACACTAAGTGCCAAATTTAGCCGAAGCTATATTGAACCGCACACTAAGTACCATATTTAGTTGATATGTCCTCAAACATAACAATACTCACGTATATACAATTTATACGATATCAAAGAATTAAAAGCATAAATATAACAATGCTTAGTACATATGAACTTACCTTGGATGTTAACACGACGAATCGAATCGATTATTCGATAACTTTCGTTTCCCCCCGATCTAGGTCCGAATTCCACCTTTCTTGATCTAATTGTATTCAAATTAACTTATTCAATCATCTATTCATTCAATTTAGTCCAAAACAATCTTTAAGGCATATTTACTCTTTTACCCCTAAACTTCTTCCATTTTCACAATTTAGTCCTTATTTCATAAAATCACAAATTCATGAAATTTAAGACTAACCCATGCAATCCAAATTACCGCAATGCCCTTATCAAACCATAATTTTCATTTATTTCACAATTCAACCACACATTTTTAACATTTTTCAATTTAGCCCCTAAATTGCATTTTCACTAAAAATCACTTAACAAAACTTATTTAACTAACATCAAATATTCATAATTTATCATAATCATCAAAACTCATACATATTCATCAATGCCAACATTCAAAATCTTTAACAGTTTTGCAAATTAGTCCCTGGGCTAGCCAGTACTAGTTGCAACGATCTCAAAAACATAGAAATCATTAAAATCGAGCTCAAAACATACCTAATTACTTGAAAATAGAGGTGCCGAATCTAAGCCCTAATTTCTTTAATAGAATCGGTTTTGGTTTTCTATTTGGAGAAGATGAATACCATTTATGAATTTTGTTTTATTATAATTAACCTTTAATATACTAATTACTAAGTTAGCCTTAATATTAATTCAATATTTCAATAATGCCAAACCAAATATAATCCACTAACTCATTATTGGGCTATTTACCACATAAGTACCTAAACTTTAGGGTTCTATAGCTATTAAACACCTGTAGCTAATAGAATAACACTTTGCATTTTACGCGATTTAGTCCTTTTTCTTAAATTGAACTATTAAACGATAAAATTAGCTCATGACATTTTCACACATATATATTCACATGCTATAAACACCAAAAATAATAGTAAAATAATTTTTGACATCGGATTTGTGGTTCTGAAACCACTATTTCAATTTAGCTAAAATCAGACTGTTACATATCAAGAATAAAAATGGTAAACCAACTCACTTCAGTGTTCTTAGTGAACCTCTAACTTAGGGTTCTATTCAATCATCTAGTCATTAACCTAGCAGGGCCTCTCAGCCTTCTACTAACCTAATGAGTCGGCAAGTACTACTTATCTCTCGATATCACAGGTCAGACCAGGTTGGGTTAAGGTTTTCACGTTAGACTATTCCAATCTCGGGTTCATATCTACCTAAATGACTTCCTAGGGTTGTCAAGCCTACAGTTTAAGTTCTTTCTTTCCCGGCCAAGTAATATGCTAAGAAACCTTAAAACAATTATTAATTTCCATATCCACTTGTTAATCTCCCTACAAATTTAGTTACCCGTGGACATAATAAATTCAAACTCTAAATTGAATGTAAACATCATAATAATATTAACAAATAAAGTAAAATAGTAGAAATTAAATCCTGATTAAAAATTTAAGTGCAAAAATTGAAATCTGTTGATAGTGTTGAAGATCCACAATCATTGTGAAGAACAATGAAAATAACTTGAATGAAAAACTAAAAAATAAAATCTAATTTACAAAGAAAACTAAAAACTAAAAGTTAAATAATATTGTTTAGGTTAAAGTCCTCTTGAATAAGGTTATAATGTTGTTTATATAGGCCAAAAATCTAAAAGACTAAAGTGCCCTTTCGTTTATAATGTCAATTAAGGCTTTAGGTTGTAAAAGACCCCAATTGCCCTTAAAAATCTCATTCTGCTCCTTATATTGCGACATCAAACTCCCCGTGTTGCAACATAGTGACCAGCTTGGAGTTCCTATGCCTTTGAATGGACTCCTGCATATTTACTAAGAATGTTAGCTTGCCTTTAGGCCTCATCCGACCCCTAAGGTCAGTAAAAGACTTAAAATGTAATTTTTATTGAATTTAACTAAGTAAAGAAAACATAAATAAAACATACTAAAATTGCTTGTATTCAAGCTCCTTGAACACAAAAACTAGTTTAATCTATTACACCGTATTACGACAGGTCATAGACCTTACCCTAATTTAACCTAATACAAACTCATGATTGATGAGGAACCCTCCAGATTGTTCAAAAGAATTATACACATCTTTGTTACAAGCACAAGACATCCAATATAACAAACAAATCAAATTCCATCATATTTTACAAAAAAAAACATGATAATATAGAGACACAATGATTATCAGATAGCTCAGAATTTCAACCTTAATAGCATAGGTAACTCAAACTGATGAACTCTTATATTGAACGCGCCCATATATTAAACTAACAAATAACCACGACGGATACTTTCTCTGAACATACTGAATCATACTTCTTTTTAAAAAACTTCCTTTAAGACTTATTCGATTTGATCACAGAACTTCTCACACTAAAACTTCAAACAGATTATATATTTAACATGGACTTACCAAAGCATGCCACAAGGTCCAGACAGAACGCCACAAGGGCAACATACAAAATATACCACAAAGGCAATATATAGAGTATGCCACAAATGCTAGCAAAATGCCACAATGGCCAAATTAAAATATGCCATAAAAGTTAACAGAATGCCACCTAGGCGCCTCATGAACTATCATGTTTGTAATATGGATTTTCCTAAACTCGCATCGCGTGAGGTTTGCCCATCATCGCCCTAGGACACACAGAGAACCCAGTCAATAAATTTGGCTTATCTGCCCTTTCCAAAATGTGCCATGACCATGGACTTTTCTATAGAATTTTTATGTTAGAATTCATGTTTACTATCCTGACGGACTTTATCGAATACCACTGCAGTGACCAAACTTACATTACAACCTTTTCACACCCAAATACACCCCATTCCCAAACATTTTTAATCTCACATCACATATCCAAAATAAATAATATTCAGGTATGCTAACTCATTTTCTTAACCAAATTATACTTTAACATATGTTTCATACGCATCAATACAATCACATCACATAGTACTCATTCTAAGCACACACACATAGTTGCTCATACACCTATACACACAATTCATCATATTCTACACTCACAAGAACCTATATCAGGAATTGATCTATCGCAATTCGTTGTAACAGATTAAACTAGTTTTTATACTTAAGGAGCTTAAATATGAGCAAATTTATTATGTTTTATTTAGTTTTTCCAATCTTAGTTTTCATTTAATAAAAAGTGTAATTGAGTCATTTTATGACCTTAGGGTCTGAAGGAGGCCTAAGGGAATACTAGCATATTTAATAAGTATGTAGGACACTATTCAAAGGTATGAGGACTCAAGGTTGGTCACAATGTTGCAACATGAGGAGTTCAATGTCGCGACACACCTTTGAAGCTGAGCTTGAGCCAAGCAAATTGCCTTCAGTGTCGTGACACAAGCAATGGATGCCGTGACATCGGCCCTGTACATGAAAGCATTAATGAGCTGAGGGCATTTTGGCCCATACAATGAAAATTAATGTAAAAATGTTAGCCGACCTAGGGCTAAGGACGACGACCAACCCTAACATTATAAATAGGCTCATTAAACACTTGAGAATAGACCTCTTCTGTAACTTAAAAATTTTCTTTCAATTTAGCTTTCAATTTTTATTTCTTTTTAGACTTAGGATTTATTTCAGTTTGTTTTTATTCATGACATTTGGAGAATCTGATTTGTGGATTCAACCAAACACTTTGTAGATTTCTGCGCTTCAATCAATCAATACAATTAGGATTTCTTCTTAAACTTTTATTCTTGATTCATTATTCATGATACTTTTTTTATCACGTTTATATTGCTTATGAGACCCATGAGGAACTAATCTTTTTATAGGGGATTAGTGAGTGGAGGTGTGATTAATTAATATCTATGTAAGGTTTTCTTAGGGAATCAACTGTTTGGGATAGGAAAAACTTAAACCCTAGGCCCGACAACCTTAGGAAGTCATCTAGGTGGGAATTAACCCAAAATTGGTATTGTCTATCCTTGAAGCCCTTACCCCAATCCGATCTGAATTGTGAGGTCGATAAATAAATAGTTCTTGCTGACTAGTTAGTTTAGTGGAAGATCGAGAGATCCTGCTAGGGTAACAACTATTTGATTGAGTAAAAACCAAAAATAGGAATTAGTTATGACCACTGAAGCGAGCTAATCACCCATACTTAGATTTGGTTTAGTTACACATTAGTTTTTCGTTTTCATTATTTTATGCATGTTTTGTTCTTTTCTTACAAAACCTAAATTCTTTACTTTATGTTTTGTCGTAATATAATTTATCTAAAGTACTAATAAGATCTATTTACGTTTAGTTTAATATTACTTTAGTACTCGCCTCCTTTGGGTATGATCCTTGGAGAACTTATTGACTCCGTTGTAAAAACTATATTACAACCTGACCTGTAGACTTGCGGACACCGCTTCAATTTTATATCTTTAGTTGCAGTATTCACACTCTGGACTTTAGTACGTCCGATAGCGGTTAGGAATTGCAGTATTCACACTTTGGACGTTAGTACGTCTGATAGCGGTTAGGAATATATACTTATTTTCTAGCAATCGTTCATGTACTCATTCACCATTTTTGGAACATTGATCATAAGAGACTTATCTAGAAAGACTTGTAAGAGTCAATATTAAGGACTCACATGATACTCACCTACCGTTGCTACTAGTTCTAGATTCAGACATCTAATTCAAACCAATAGCAACAATTGCTTAAAAAACATGAATTCACCATTAAACCCATTTACAGATAGATTGCCAACATTTCTTTTATAGAAAATCCTCATGTAAGGCTTTTTATTTGTAACTTAATACCCATATACTTCATGGCATCCTTACTCTTAACATGCAAAGTTATCAAACTTACCAGGAGATGAAACATCCCTGTATTTTCCAAGAATCCTTAGCTTCTAGTTTACATAAGAAGAGCAACCAACAAATAACATTTAACACTTAAGAAAAAGAAAATATTAAAGAGTTATTCTGAAGGAAAAAGAAACCTTCTCTCGAAGCCTTCTTACACACATATATTGTAACACCCCAAAACTCAGCCTAGACGTTACGATCGAATCTAGAGGAATTACATTAGTTTGTTTAAAATAAAAGAAAACCTAGAATTTGAATCTAGTTTCAAAAACTATGTGATTCCAAATTATATTATTTTTGAATACTCTTACATGTTATTCAGAAAAACACACGTGCAAAACATATTTATTTTTCAAAAAAGAACTTAATTTAACATTTAATTTTGCAGCAGAAATTTTCAAAGTTTTAGTTTGGTAAATCGTACAATTTTGTAGTTTAAAGTTAAAAACACCAAAAAGTGACGAACAAAACAAAACCTGAAAATAAAGTCTAAAAACAAATTTACAGTTCAAAATATTTAAAAACATAAACTATCTTATTAAATTAATTGAGAAAATAATCCGAGCTCCAACACACCACCCGATCCTAAATTTGTTGATTACCTGAAATTTCAAATATAGAAAGGTGAGCTAACAAGCTCAGTGTGTAACAAAACTCAAATAGAAACACAAATAACATAATAAACAGATCAAAATATTACAGAGAAATTCATCAAACTCAAATGGCAAAATTGTGCATGTATGATTATGTCACTGCAGTGTTTTCAGAAAACAAAATGCATATTTTCAGAAAACTTCCTACCCAACTCCGCTATACACCAAATTAGAGTTCCCCAAAACTCTTCTATCCAAAAACACACCAACAGATAATTGTAGGCAATGCCACAAGAGTTGTAGTTAAAACTGCCAGATCAGATATATGTGGTCAAGCCACCATATTACAACCAAGCTGCAAGAATAGATATATGTGATCGAGCCATTAAAGTTGCAGTCAAATTGCCAAAATAAAAATGTGGTTAAATCACCAGATAGTGCAGATCAATAAACTTTCAAAACTTCCTCCTTACAATATTATCTCAACCCCATGCAATGTGAAATGGCATGTAAATACAGAATCTAAATTAAAAGCATGTAAGACATGCAGTTGTACAATAATAGAAATCAAAAGGCATAAAAATTCCACACTTTTGCAGAACAATTGTGTCACAAATTCAACAAAAGCAAATTGGTTTCGCCATAATGTCACATGCATGGTCATATAACAAATTTAGAGATATACTAAATAACATAATTAGACATCATACGCTCATATATAAACTTAGCAAAACAGAACATACCATCAAAATTATCAATATACAGATCATGTATATAGATTTCACATACCTTTTCCACATTACTTAAAGCATCAAATTATCAAATATCATGTTTTCAAGTCATATTTCTACAGTATGGATTGTATGAAGTGGCAAAATACTCATCACGAATAAATATGACCCTAAGGCAAATTTCTTAAAAATGGATTTACACGGCTTAACACACACTTGTGTAGTCCACATGGCCCAATTAACCCAGGCCGTATGACACACACAGTCTATCACGCAGCCGTGTGACATCAATAGTAGGTTTTTAGGGATCACGCCGTTTACTATTTTTTGAGTTTTCTATTACACGCCTTTTTTTTCTGATCCTAACACCATTGTAAGGATTCTAAAACTTAAACCAACATTTGGAAATCGATTAATTAACACGAATTACTAAGAATTCACTCACAAATTCAGCCACAACAGATTAAATTTAAATCTTAACCAAAAACGCAAATAAGCCTCTCAACATTCCAAAACTTACCCAAAACATAACAATAGTCCCTAAAACCTCCTAACTCGCTAGAAATACGTCTTGTGAACCACAATCTTCACCTATCAGATTTATCAAATCAGTTAGAATGTGGATTATCGAATCATTAACTCACACATCTTGAACGCGAAAACGATATTAATCGAATAAATAGAGAAGATACAGACAATAGTACTTACATCGAGACGGCACAACTCTCCCTTGCTTAAGAACACGACACCACAATGCTGATGGCAATATAGAGGCAAGAAATCAATTTAACAAAACCAAAAAGAACCAAGGCAAGGGCACGATCTCCAAAGAAGTATAATAAAGAGACGAGCGAGGGAAAAAAAGAAAAGAGTAAAAGGGAATAGAAACAATGATTAAAAGAAATTCTTAGTAGTTTCAAGGAGTCAAAAATCAAAAGAAACAAATAGGGAATGTGAGAATGCGGGACGACAAGCAAAGGAGGTTGTTGAGATAATTACTATTTTTTTAAAAAAATAAAGATAAATATTACTAAATCCAACCAACTCTTAATTATCCTATCCAACTACTAGAAATTTAAATCGGTCCAACAAACCAATACTAGGGTGGCCCACGATGGAAAATAAAAAATAAAAGTAAATTCCGCTTTAGACACAACGAAACTTGAACTTAGGACCATTGGGTCAGTTAAAGCCTTACCACTAAACCAATGGGCTTATTCTTGCTAATAGTTGGATGAAATTAATTTTTAAGCCAAACATTCAAAGATAGATGTAACACCCCGTACCCGAGACCGTTACCGGAGTCGGACACGAGGGGTTCAAAGACTAAATTCACTTATTCTCACAGTCCATTTTGAAAATTTCCAGACAGCTGACTAACTGCGTCACTGTCACCTTAAAAATCATATCTTGAGTTCCAAAACTAGAAAATCAGTTTCGAAATTTTTCCCTGAAACTAGACTCATATATCCATCTACAAATTTTTTTCTAGAATTTTTGGTCAGGGCAATTAGTACAGTTTATTAGTTAAAGTCTCCCCTGTTTCAGGGTTCAACTACTCTGACCTCTACGCACTACGACTTGGATATCTCCCTGTACAGGGCTTCAATACTGATTCCATTTGTTTCTAATGAAACTAGACTCAAAAAGGAATCTATAAATATAAGGCATGACTTCTAATTATCTCTGGTTAATTTATAATGAATTTCCAAAGTCGGAACAGGGAATCCAGAAACCGTTCTGTCCCTATTTTGCGAAAACCTAAATATCTCTTAACATACTGTTCATATGATCGTTTTGTTACTTTCCTATGAAAATAG
Source organism: Gossypium hirsutum (assembly GCF_007990345.1). NCBI lineage: Eukaryota > Viridiplantae > Streptophyta > Magnoliopsida > Malvales > Malvaceae > Gossypium > Gossypium hirsutum. Next base: position 8,604,432 of record NC_053435.1, on the reverse strand, counting down.
ATTCATCAAGGTTCGATTACATAATTTATTCACTATTTAATTCCATTCCTACTATTTTTAGTGATTTTTCACATTCACGTCGCTGCTGCTATCAGCATCTATTTTTAAGGTAGACTTTACCTATTACATAGTTTCCATGATTCAACTAGCCCTTTTGCATAAATAGCACAAAATATGATCATGATTAACCATTCCAATGGCTAATCATTCCCAAACATTTCCATACCTCTTAATGAACATCATACAAGACGATTATAAAATTAAGCTCAAAGTGTATATAAGCCATTTTCGCATGGCTATCCAAATTTATACAAAACCAAAGGGTCCATGACCAACAACAAAAAGGGTAGTCCTATACATGCCATTTCAAAGTTCAACCAAAAGTGTACCAAAAGGGGCTTTGATAGTGTGGGCGACTTCGACTTCGACACTCCCGAGTCCGATAGCTGACGAACCAAAATCTATAAAACAGAGATTCAAAGAAACGGAGTAAGCATTTAATGCTTAGTAAGTTTTGAGCAATGGAATTAGGCTCAACTGAAGTATAGCATTCATATAACTAAACGGATAATTTCATATACACATATATTCTCAAAAATCAGTCCTACTTCACATTTCCAACCCTTATATTCATACATAAGGGATCAACTTAACCAAAAACCGGAAGCTCCTTAATTGACTGAGCGAATGCTATTTAAGAGGAATCAATTAATCCAATGCACGTACAACACATACCTCGTTGTTGAGATTTTACGAGCGTATTAATTTAAATTATTACAGCAGATCGCTCATTCCCAAACTCAAGTAATCTTCGGGATTTAGCCCGGATATCATTCGAATAACCATGCACATATATCAATAAATCATGACACATCCATATTTCATTTTCATTACCAAAGCTCAAACACAAAACACTTATCACACTTACAAATTTCGGCTCAATAGCCACATACAAAGAGCATGATTTTGATTTACTCAAGACATAATCTAATCGAATCATAATATAAGCTCCATTACTCGAAAACTTACCTCGGATGTTGTCGAACGATTTCGGCGGCTATTCGATCACTTTTTCCTTTCCCTTATCCAACTTTGGTCCTCTAAGCTCTTGAGCTAATTCAAACAAATTTAACTTATTAAAGACTCATTATGCTAGCTTATGGCCGAACATGACAATGAATTTGATGGGTCATATGGCCACCTTTAGCTCAAATACAAAATGGTCATACGCATTTTTAATCACATTAAGCAATTTAATACAATTCATTCGAACATCAAAAGAGAAGCTCAAGGTACTTAGCCCATATATACATTAGACATTAGAGTCACATATGTACGAAATCACGAATCGAATTCAACATATTAGCTAATATTTCCCCTTAGCCGAATTTCTAAGTCAAGGTAAAGCCATCAATATGCTTACCTATGGCCGAACATACACATCAACTTATGTACTCATTCATGTGGCCGAACATACATGTCTATGCTGAGGCCGATTGCAACACTTAATACATTCTACAAGTATGGTCACTTGTATTGACTAAACCCCATTTTGTTTCAAGTTCAAAACTTGGCTAATACACATATATACACTATTAAAGCATCCTCTCCCTTTCCATCAATTCAACACATGCATTACTCATTAATATACAAAATTATATTCGGCCTTAGCACACAACTTGCTAGCCGATTCTTCTCCCTCTAGCATCTAATGCACATATGTGCTCATTTGTTAGACCCTACTTCATCCAACAACAACCATATTTCCCCTCTACTTCCTACCATGGCCGAATGCTCAAGATACCTCAATACCGAAACTTTTAGCTTGGATTGCTTAAAGAACTTGGTGATGAGTTCAAATTTACCTAACACCTCAAGCATCATAACACATCCATATAGCTAACATACTAATAGTCTCAAGGCTTCAACTAAAACTTTTGAAGCCTCTTAGTCGAATACTAACTCTCTAATAATCCCAAATCCATCCATGAGATAGTTAGAATTTAGACCAATCATCCAAGGGATGTATGAACTTTCAAAGCAACATTAAACATACCTTAATCTAGTAAGCCTCCATAGCCGATTTTCTCCAAGCTCATTCCCTTCCTTTCTTTCTTCTATTAGGCCAAAGATGTTCAAGGATGAACACTTTTTTTTTGTTTTCTTTCTTCCATTCACGGCAAAAGGGGGGGAAACAATCCCACACATTCTTTCTTCTTTTTTTTTCATCATATTCCCTTTCATTATTTTATTACCATGCTCCTTATTTTATTTTTCCTAACATACATCACTAACATAACATGTTTGTGACATGTTTCCACCCATAGCATGGCCGGCCACTATGCTTTAATTTGGCTAATTTGACATGCAAGGACAAGCACTTTCCCACATATATTAATAGGCCACTTGAACACTTGCCTAGCATATTTCTAAATTGTCTCACATAAGTCCCTACTAATAAATTTCACATACACTGACCAAATTAAAGTATGGAACTATCACACAAGCATTTACGCACATCATAAACACAGAATATAACCTTTAATTATTTATAAGACTCGGTCTCGTGGTCCTGAAACCACTTTCCGACTAGGGTCAATTTAGGGCTGTCACAATAGAGGTTTAGGCAAAAATAGCAAAAATGTAAAAAAAAATTGATGTGCCCACTCTTAACACAAACACAACATCTAACCACAGAACCAGATTGATTCTCTTGACAAAAATTCCACAATCTTAACTCAAAAACAGAACGTGACCACGCTTAATTTATTTCACTAACCCCATTTATACTAACCTAGTTTTTGGGATGTGACATATATAATTTAGTTCTGTGTAGTGGAATTTGACAAGTGTCAAGAAATTCAGAATATGCCTTTCCTAATGGCCAACAGAATCCAGAAGAAACATAAATAAAAGTCTTTTCCATATGCTATTTGACTAGTCAATTTAGTTGGTTTACAACCAGATTTAGTTACCATGACTTGCTCTTCACAATGCTTGAACAATTAAACATATTGTAGCTTTGGCGGTAACCTACACAAGGCCTACTTTTCTTTTATCGAATTCTTTCTTTTACTGAAGAACACATCGAAGACTAAATCCTGATATATTTTCATGGACAGATACTCACTTCGCCAAAACATTAATTCGCCAAAAGCTACAATTTGGCAAACTAGCTACTAGAGTGCGTCAGAACAGACAACTTCATGTCTACGTGCCTTCAATTCGGATCATCCAGATTTGGGGTGTGACACAATACAACTATACAATAAACATGTTAGTTCATTTGCATAACAAAACATAATACCAAAGTCATATACATATACAACCATTTCCATCTTATACCATATACTAACCAAGCTATGTTCAATTTTCTAACATAAACAATTCAATTCAGATCCAATCCTTACATTTCAACTATTTCATTTCTTTTTAATTGTCGTTTTCATTTTTATTTTCGCCCAAAGAACTAAATTAAATTGAATTTGGATATCAGACTTGTATGATCACAAAAGTTGTCATATAAACAATTGGCTCACACAAGCCTTCCATTATGAAATGGCTCACACAAGCCTTCCATTTAGGTTCGATGATTGCTCACAGAAGCTTTCAAAGAATTCGCAAGACATGCTGGACCTCAAATCATCATATAAACCCTTGATCAAACATCCATTTTCCTTTTTGGGACCCTAATAGCATGCCATTTTTATCCTAATCATTTACTAAGTTCACACGAGCACTGTTATCGTTATCATATTATTTCAAACCCTGTAGTCGTTTACACACTTTTCATATTTCAAATAGCAATCCATATACATTTTAAAACTTGTAACATCATCATATACATGTCATTCAATCATATAAAAATTTCACATCCATTCGATACCATGTATCTATTCTTATTTATCATCTATCTTATATTTTACAATTTAGTCCATTTGATGCCAAAAACATTATATACATAACAATTCAAACTAAAAAGCAAAACCATATAATACAAATATTCCACGAATTAATAAAGTAAGTCTCATATGAACTTACCTGACATTAAGTCTCATATGAACTTACCCGACAAAGACAAAAACAAATAAAACATCGAGGACTTATACATAATTTTGCCTTTTCCTCGATTATCCTCTATTTGATTCAATTCCCGATCTATACGATAATTTCATTTCAAATTATCAATTCCAATTACCTTACAGTATTCCATTATAAGCATAAGTCAGTTCAATTTTACTTTTTAAATGTTTCCTAAAATTTTTTATTTTATTCAATTTAGTCCCTAAAAGCCACCTAACTGTCCACTAAGTTCTCTAATGTATAATTTCCATTTAAAACATTAGTCTAATTACTATTTTTGTTTTTTAGTAATTAAAAAATTTATAGTTATATATTTTTATAACTTTTACAATTTAGTCTTTTTATCTTAATTAACTATCAATTCAATAAAATTACTAAACCATAATTTAATATATTACTAAACTAGACTTGTAAATATTAAATAATAATATTTATGGACTCGAACATCGAAAATAGGATTTCAAAACCGTCGTTTCTAGCACCACTAAAAAACGAATTGTTATAGACTACAAATGAAACTTAAATTTAAAATTTTGACTTTTAATAATTAATTTTTATAGATAGATTATTTACAACAAATATAAAAGTTATCTTAATATTTTTTATCATTACGTGGAGGAATGATAGAGTTTAAATCTATGTTAGAAAGAAAATCTAACCACTACTCTATAAGAATCATAGGAGGAATTATATTAATACATTTAGAAACTAGATTATGTATAAAAATTAATTTTTGGAAGATAATTTTTTCTTATGAGGAAAATATTTTTGTGCATGTTAACTTGTTTTTTAATGAGCCTTTTGTATGACTATTTCCCTTATAGTAGAAATTGTATATAATTCTAATAAAAATAGAAGGTAATTCGAGATTATGTGAGTTGGTATTAGTGCTTGTATTGTTTAGGTGTAATGATTTTTTTTTCCTTTTCTAATATTTTTTTAAATAATCTAAAATGGATTTAAAAATTAACTTTGTTGATATGGCATGTGTAGATGTTCACATAGATCTCATGTCAGTATTTAATTAATTTTTTAAATTTAAAAATATTTTTTATATTTTTTATAGATTTTAAATACTTTTAATGATTTGTTACAGCAACGTATAAAATAAAATTTCAAAAAAAAAACCTGTAAAACCTTTGTTAGTTTTAAAATTATTATATTTTAAAATATATTTTGTAACAAGTTTATTTACATATTTCGATTCTCTTAAACATTTTGCAACCAGTCAAAAGCTTTTCAAGAAAGACAAAAAAAAAATTGTCAATTAGAATATTTATATCCAATAAAATTTCCTGAATCAACCTTGATATTATTAAGTAAAATTTAACTATAATTTCATCTAATTAACTAATAGATGGAAAAACATGTAGTAATTATTAACGATTATGTTAGGAGGAAAACATGAAGAACTGAAGATTCAATTCAACGCATAAATATTTGGTTTTGATATTTACCTGACTTTAAAAGACTACAAAAAAGAAAAAGGGGGCTACAAATTTTTATAATTTGAAGTTTCCTCTTCGCTTCTGTTCAGAGTTGTTTCTTCAGATTTAATTATTATATAAAGAAAAGGAAAAAAAACGCCTCCTTATATATTTACTTATAATGTTAAAATAAAATACAAATATAATCGCAGATCTCTTCCTGCTGCAGCATTGCTTGGCTGGTTTTCTAGTTTATATCTTTTGATGGTTGGCCATTTCTTTTTTGGATCTCAATAAAAAGAATTAGATCTATAAGATATATGCTTTGAAATAAAAATCCAAAAATGGACAATGGAGATTTAGAAGGTGGCGGCGGAGACTTAGCCTTTCATGGAAAAGGCGGCCGCAAATATAGCCCGGTCGGGGCTCACGATCGCGCCGTCCTCGAGATGTCTTCCATGGATCCCGGATCTTCCTCCGATTCCAAATCTTGTGTCAGGTAATCACCCCTTTTCTTTCTCTTTTACTGATTTTTTTTTTCGTTTATCTTATTCTATAGTTATCTATTATATTGGCAGGAAAAATAACGCAGGAACGCTAGGGAGCTTGGATTCTGATGGAAGGGAAGGTTCGAATCCTGAAAATGGAGGAGCCAATGGTCCTTACCAGGAACATAAGTTGGAATTGTTTGGTTTTGATTCTCTTGTGAGTATTCTTGGTCTTAAAAGGTAAGTTTTCGTTAATGCTTACTCTCCAATTTTGTGCTCAATAATTGAAAGATGTTTGCTTCGTGTTAGTACTTGCTGATTAATGTTTCAAAGTATAATTGCCTAATGACTAATTTTCGGTTGCTGGACAAGTTTCCTTTACATTTGAATTTTTGAACTTATAGTTATTATCTGCGTTTGACTTGTTTCCCAGTATGACAGGAGAGCAAGCTCCTGCACTCTCGAGCCCTAGAGATGGTGAAGATGTTTCCATCACCAGTGGGCAACCAAAGGTAAGCGCTCCTTTCACTTTAGCTTGATTGGTTACTCTCATGGTATCCTTCTTTAGTTGGCATTGTGTTTCATCTTCAATGTCAATGTTGTTTTGTTGAGCGAAAGAAAACAAGCTATGATACATTGATAAAAGAAGAATCCTTTGAAGAATACGGGTGATACTATGGATTTGTGATATTACCCTGTTATTAGCTTTTTAGCACTATTCTGTTTTCTAGTATAGAGAATTGTTGAAAAAACTAATTTGATTTCCTTCCTTCTAGGTGTATATGTCAATCATGTCCAAATTTTGATAGAGTATTTAGAAATTAATTTATGTGGAATGTTGAAGCTAGGAATGGTTCCTTCAATTACTGCTTGCCTGTCAATTATGTTTGTCTGAGTTGAAATACTATTAAGCATTGTTTAATTTTGTTTATTCCTTGTCCTTAACAAAACATAGTAAACTGTACCTTACGTCCTACTCATGCTGTTCCATGCTCTGTGCTTATATCATGCAGCCTTCTGCTGTCAAAATGGGTACAATGATGGGGGTATTTGTCCCATGCTTGCAAAGTATTTTGGGTATTATCTACTATATCCGGTTTTCTTGGTAAGTCAGTATCTCTTTTGATGTTTAGTTTGTCTTATCATGTATATGCAACAGTGTTGTCCGGGACTAGAATCCTTATATTACCTCAGGTGCAAGGCGCGAAAAAGGCGCTAGCCTGAGTAAAGTAAAGGTTAATATGTTTATGTGCAAATTTCTGTTTGTGTGTGTATACATATGTATATATATGTAATAAGGCTTAAAATATATAATAAACACAAAAGTATAATCTAGTTTATCTACTAAACACGCAATTTTTTAATTAGTCGATATGCATGATTTTCTTGTGGTTCATGTCTGTTGTTCAATACTCAAATACAGAGTTTGAAACTATCCTTTTCTTACTAGTAAAAGTATATCTAATGAAAGAAGTAAGAACAAAAGAAATCGAAGAGAGCTTTAATTAGGTGGGCTCTTTTATGCCTTTCGCCTTCCAAAAAAAGGTGCGCCTAGGCGCACTAGGCATGTGCCTGATCAAATGGGTGTTGCCCAAAAGCGTCTGAGATGCTTTTATTATCTGGTGCAGTTGTGCCTATGCGCATCCCTTGACAACACCAATGTGCAGAAGTGCATGTGCAAATGTAAATTGAATGCATTCTTTGTTTCTAATTAATGGTGCTGGATTTAAATTTTAAGCTGAGCTTCTTTTGCAAGAAATGAATTTCACAGGACATTGTTATGTTTTATTTTATTAATGCTGTACAGATATATATATATATATATATCCATGAGTCCTTTTCTTTGTGTTGTCTAATAAAAGGGTTTCCCTTAGGGGAAAAAAAAAAAAGAAACCTATTCTGATTTTATGCCCTTGAATTGTAACATATTGCAGGATTGTTGGCATGGGTGGCATTGGTGATGCACTGCTGCTGGTATCACTTTGTGGTCTTTGTACTTTCTTGACAGGAATATCATTGAGTGCTATTGCAACCAATGGTGCAATGAAGGTACACATTCTTTATAGTTATATATCCTTGACAGTCATTTTTCAGATCTCATGTGACTCTCATATCTTAGAGATTGTGATGTCTTAGGCAAATGAATTACTTTGGAGTTGGATTCCGGTGTTCTTACCTTGATTTTGGATATTTCTTTCACTAAATAATTCTGTGCCGGGAATCTAGTGACTTTCTTGTTAATTATTTCTTGTTAATTACTACTAGGGTGGTGGTCCATATTATCTCATTGGTCGCGCCCTTGGTCCTGAGGTTGGAGTTAGCATTGGATTATGTTTCTTTCTTGGCAATGCAGTTGCAGGAGCTCTGTGAGTGTATCTTCTGGTTCTTTGCTTTTTTATTTTTATGATACTATTTTCTGCATGGCTCACAGTGAGTTCTGCTACCTTGATAGCTTAATGTGTTATGTATTTAAAAACATTTTACTCATGCTAATACTGGTAACTTCTTTGTGCTTTTGGTTATCCTGTAGTTATGTGTTGGGAGCTGTAGAAACCTTTCTAAAAGCTCTTCCTTCTGCTGGGATTTTTACTGGTAAGGTTTACTGCTGTCAACAGCACAGTTGCTGATAACTTAGTTCTGTACCGTATTTACTGGTTATTGGTAGTAACAGTCATGGTACAGATTCAAATGTATTGAAAAGAACTTTATACCAATTCATTTCTAATATCACCTTGCTTGCAATGCAGAGACCACTACAAAGGTCAATGGCACAGTCTCAGAACCAATACAAAGTATAAGTACACACGACTTGCAAATTTATGGGATTGTTGTGACTATAATACTTTGCTTTATTGTGTTTGGTGGGGTGAAAATGATCAATAGGGTTGCACCTGCTTTCCTTATACCTGTTTTATTCTCGATATTTTGCATATTCATTGGGATTTTTCTGGCTAAGAAGGATGATCCTGCACGTGAGTGTTCTTTCTGTCTCTCTCTCTCTCTCTATATATATATAACATAACAGTGGCATATTGCTTGTTGCAAGCTCTATGTTATTGCTCAAAGTCAATCTAAGTGAAACATGTTGCTTGTGATGCTTGATACAGCTGGAGTTACGGGCTTGAGTTTAGAAAGCTTTAAAGATAACTGGAGTTCAGATTATAAGAATACAAATAGTGCTGGGATCCCTGACGCTGAAGGAAATGTGCACTGGAACTTTCAGTAAGAATCTTCAAGGCTCCAACCTTCGTAATTACTAGAGTTAAATTTTTATAAAGTGCTCGTGTTCTGATTGTTCATGATCAAAGGATAAGGCATTATCTCTGGAGGACAATTTTAGACAAACGTCTGGTTCTCTTGATTATGTTCAATTCCTGTTGTTGATCCTACAGATAAAGCACCAATAAGTACACTTTCACCTAATTGTATTGAAACTTGTTTGATAATGGAGTTTGGAGGAAACAGATCCTAAGCTTAATCGGTGGCCATCCTGCTGTTCCAAATCTCTTTCTCCATCTAACTATCCAAAGATGGAAAATGTTGTTCCCCTGCCATCAAGTTTTGATATTCATTAACCAACATTTTGTCTCAATCCTGATGTGATGGATTCTTTTCTTTCATATAGTTTCTAACTGCTTTTTATTTCTATGTTTCTTCAGTGCTTTGGTCGGTCTCTTTTTCCCAGCCGTGACAGGAATCATGGCTGGTTCAAATCGGTCCGCCTCACTTAAAGACACCCAGCGTTCTATCCCCATCGGGACGTTGGCTGCCACACTTACTACTACTGGACTCTATTTAGTTTCCGTCTTACTTTTTGGAGCTGTAGCCACCAGAGACAAGCTTTTGACTGACAGGTATCATTTTTTCCTTTTCTCACTAAAATTCTCCATGGATTCTGCCGGCAACATTTCTCCTTTGCATTCTTTTCTTTAGGAATTATGGTATTGTCATAATGCTAAACCACTTTTGATGCAGGCTACTTACAGCTACAATTGCTTGGCCTTTTCCAGCTATCATTCATATCGGAATTATTCTTTCAACTTTAGGTGCAGCGCTTCAAAGCTTGACTGGTGCCCCTCGCCTTCTCGCAGCAATAAGCAATGATGATATTCTTCCTGTTCTCAATTACTTCAAAGTTGCAGAAGGGAGTGAGCCTTACATGGCTACCCTTTTTACTGCCTTCATCTGTATGGGTTGTGTGATTATTGGGAACCTGGATCTTATCACGCCAACTGTAACCATGTTTTTCCTTCTATGCTATTCTGGTGTGAACTTGTCCTGCTTCCTTCTAGATCTTCTAGATGCTCCCAGTTGGCGTCCTCGATGGAAATTTCATCACTGGAGCTTCTCTCTCCTTGGAGCATCACTTTGTATTGGTAGGCCAAATTGCATCCATTGTATTTAACAATTTGTGCCCCTTCTAGTTGGAAAAAGAAAAAATCCTGTATATTGGCATGCATTTGGCTAATTATAATTTCATTGGAAAGTAATGGTCACAGCTGTTTTGTTTGCTGCAGTGATCATGTTCTTGATCTCATGGTCGTTCACTGTAGTGTCTCTGGCCCTTGCAAGCCTGATATATTATTATGTGAGCATTAAAGGAAAAGCTGGGGACTGGGGGGATGGTTTCAAAAGTGCTTATTTTCAACTAGCTCTTCGCAGCCTTAGATCTTTAGGAGGTACGTCATACATTATGCATATCTTTACCAATTGCATTCTGTATGTATATGCATGCTCTACTTGTATTTTATGCATATAGACACGAGTATTGCATCTTGTGTTCCTGTTGATGTATCATTTTGTTTGCAGCAAACCAAGTTCATCCAAAGAATTGGTATCCCATTCCTCTTATATTCTGCCGGCCTTGGGGTAAGCTGCCAGAAAATGTACCTTGCCATCCAAAACTTGCCGACTTTGCTAACTGCATGAAGAAGAAAGGCCGTGGAATGTCCATATTTATCAATATACTAGATGGGGACTATCATGAACGTGCTGAAGATGCGAAGGCTGCCTGCAAACAGCTTGATACCTACATTAACTACAAGAATTGTGAAGGTGTTGCAGAAATAGTTGTGGCACCCAATATGAGTGAAGGCTTCCGTGGAGTTGTGCAGACAATGGGTCTCGGCAACCTTAAGCCCAATATTGTAGTGATGCGATACCCAGAAATATGGCGTCGTGAGAACCTAAAAGAAATCCCAGGCAGATTTGTTGGTATAATTAACGACTGTATTGTTGCAAATAAGGCAGTTGTCATTGTCAAGGGCCTGGATGAATGGCCCAATGAGTATCAAAGGCAGTATGGTACCATTGATTTGTATTGGATTGTGAGAGATGGTGGTCTCATGCTTCTTCTGTCACAGCTTCTTCTTACGAAAGAGAGCTTCGAGAGCTGTAAGATTCAGGTCTTCTGCATTGCGGAAGAGGGTACCGATGCAGAGGGCCTCAAGGCTGATGTGAAGAAGTTTCTATATGATCTTCGGATGCAGGCTGAAGTGTTTGTTATAGCGATCAAGTCATGGGATGTACAACCAGAGAATGGATCTCAGCCAGATGAGTCAAAAGAGGCGTTTACCGCTGCTCAGCAACGGGTGGCTGATTACTTGGCAGAAATAAAGGAAACAGCAAAGAAAGAAGGGACCCCATTAATGGCTGATGGAAAGCCTGTAATTGTGAATGAGCAACAAGTGGAGAAGTTTCTATATACAACTTTGAAGCTGAATTCAACGATATTAAGATATTCTAGAATGGCTGCGGTTGTGCTTGTAAGCTTGCCGCCACCTCCTGTGAGCCACCCAGCATACTGCTACATGGAATGCATGGATTTGTTGGTCGATAATTTGCCCAGACTTTTGATGGTAAGAGGGTATCGTAGAGATGTTGTAACTTTATTCACATAGTTTCTGGTTTGATTATTCAATGGAGACTGTATTTGTGTTGCTGTGCATGTAGGCTTTGCCCTCTATTCCCATCTTGTCAAAGTGTTGCATTCATTCTTTTTCTGCCATTCTGACCAATGGCATTATTTTATTTTGTTTACTTTCTTTTCTTTAAAAATAGTAGTAGTTTATTATAATATTAATATAAGGCTTAATTCACTATTGGGTCCTCAAAGTGTACTTATTTTTCCATTTTGGTATTTAAACTTTATTTTGTCTCAATTTGATACCTGAAATATCCTTCTGATATGGTTTTTAGTCCAAAAGTTGATTGACTTTAAAATATATTTTTTTCAACCAATTAGAGAATGTCACATAGTGGACTTCATATTTTCATAAAAATATTACTTAAATTATTTTTTACTTAAAAATATATTTATTAACATTTAATTTAATTAATAAAAATTATTTTAATTCATTTTTTCTCACCTTCTCTCTTCCTCTCTCCACCATCTTCTTCCCCACTCTTTCTTTCCAATACAAACTACAATAGCTAAATTTTGTGTCTCCATTACCACATGCGTAATCTTACCATAATTATTTACACTATACACCAACAAAAAAAATATAAAAAATCATCAATCCAAATTTCGATCAAAGTAAGAATGGATCTTTTGGGTATTGCTTGGTTGATCTAAATAATGAAAGAGAAGCTTATAAAGAGGGGAAAAATATACTGAAACTTGAAGAGGATTTGACGGTGAGAAACACTTAAATTTGGTGTTAAAGTTTCGATATTTATTTATAGATCTACAAAAATCTAGTGTTTTTTTGAAAAAATAAATGTTGAAAATGAAAAAAGGGGATGTAAAACAAGAGAATGATGAATTTGGACTCAAATGATTATCGGTAAGTGGTAACTGACGGTGGAGCATGGTGGTCATTGACGTCGTAATTTGGAAAAATTTTAATTAAAGGAGATTGTAAACAATTTTGAGATTGTTTTTGTTTAGATTATTGTGAAAAAAATATAAGAGAACTTAATTCTTCTCTTTTCTCACATGATGAACATCCAAAAAAATTGTTAGATTTTTATGGTTAAAAGCATTTAATTATTTTATGGAATTAATGAATTTTTATTTTTATACTTTTTTATTATATATTTTTTGAATCTTTTTATATAATTATTTCTATTTTTATAATTTTTTAAAATTGATATAAATATATGATAAAATTATATATATTTTTAATTAAAAACACCATGTAACATAGAATTAGGTTGGAAAATTGGGTTGCTCTGCTTTATAGCACGTTTTCCTTTGCTTTTATAGCAAGTTTTGGTTCTTTTCATCTATTTGTCTTTCGTTTCTTTGATTGATTTGGTTGTTTCAGTTTTCTTTTAGTTTTTCTATTTCACTATTTACAGTTTCTGGGATTGGGTTAGAGGATGGAAAATGTGGAAGGAAATTTTGCTGATTTATCTCTTGAAGATGAGGAGATGGTGGTGGTGCAGTTGGCTTCAGAGAGATTAGATCTAAGGGCCTCTTTTGAAAACTGTTTTATGGGCTCTTTTTTGATATTGAGTGTGGTTAATTTTCAATCAATGCGAGTGACGTTGGAAAATGTTTGGCATCCAATAGGGGGCATTTCTATCTTGGATCTAAATAAAGGCAGATTTCTTTTTTGATTATATCATAGGTGGATACGGATCGTATAGTTATGTGCAGACTAAGAGATGGGGATGATCCTAAAACTGTGCCACTGTTTAATGTGGATTTTTGGGTCTTAGTTCAAGATTTACCACATGGATTTATGTCTGAGTTAATGGCAAAATGGATGAGAAATTTCATAGGGTTGTTTCTTGAGTATGATATGAAAGTTGTTTCTTTGGGGTATAAAGGAATAATGAGGATTAGAGTCAGATTCGACATTCAAAAACCGCTGAAGTGAAAGAAGAAGATTGCCAAATGGGACATAGACTTATGTGAGTTTTGCGTGCTAAAAGCTCACGTTGTCTTGTTTTCTTTGTGGCATACTAGGGCGTGGTGAACGTTTTTGTCCTGTTAGAATTTTGCAAGAGCAAGATTTTTACTAGGATAGGATATTTCCTTGTGTGCTCTGACTAAGCAGGTGGTGGTGCCAAAGAGTGTATGGCTGAGGGAGGAGAATATGTTCGGTATCGCTAATTTTGGGGCTACCAATTTCGCAAATAAGAAGATAAATTAGGGTCCTCTCCCATAGTGGTTATGTTAATTTTTAACCCTACAACCAAGATAGTACAATCATTGGTTCATATGAACTTAGTGAGATTCAGTGAAACAATGTAATAATCATATTTCGAAGTTCTTAAGAGACAAAAAATTTTAAGTAGAGATTTCAACTCCCTGTATATTCTTAACATTCTGTAAATTTTGCTGGTGAGGTTGATTTGTTGTCCTGCTCCACAGCTCACCGTTGGTGGACTTTATTCATTGTTTTAGACACAAGTACGCTCTCCACAGCATGGTTCTCGATGGTACTGGCATGATTTGCCTCATTCCAATTTCCTTTTTACCTTAACCAGCTTAGCATTCACAATTCGGACTGTATAGATAAGCCATCTGAGTGGATGCACTACCGCCGTGATAGTTTTGCACTATACCATTTTGCCTTAGCTAACTGTTCGCCTTACTCCTAATTGTCAGAATGATTGATGTTAACAAATAAATCGTTATCGAGACATACTCTCTCTGCCTTTTGGTGGAATTTCCATCCAAATAGCCTTTGGCAGACTTCTATGTGGCTTACTTTACGTTACATATTCCTAGTTAACTTACTCACCTGTTGGTAAGTGTCCTAGCATCCTTCACTACTTGACCGTCCGAGTGACCATTATCTCCACATGAACCTTGACGAAATTACCATTCACTAAATATCCCTTTCTACCCAAGGATATTTAGTTTTAGGTTCCAATAGAACATCTCATGATCATTACCAATTTTGGTTTATTAACCAAAACTTGTAGACTCATACCGGTGGATATTTGACGATCCCACTTACTGCATTCTCAAGTGCACCGTTTCCATCCAATCAAGCTTAACTTTGCGAGAGTCGTACAACAATATTCTTTTCCTCATCCTGTCAGTTTCTAGGTTTATTATCTTAGTGGACATTTACTCATTGCTATAGTCGAGCTATGGTCTTACATATCAGAATTGCCTATGTTTAACATCCTAGTAGACTCTTTCGATTGGCATAGTGTAACACCCCTAACCCATATCCTTCGCTGGATCAAGGTTACGGAGCATTACCGGAGTTTACAAATCAAATACAGTTAATTCATATCATTTACTATTCATATTCGAAATCAATCATATTGTCCCTTAAATCGGCCCTTGAGGCCCAAAATATGCATTTAAAACAAGTCGAGACTAAACTGAAAACTCAAAGAATTTTTCGCAAAATTTCAAAATTTTTCCTTGGTGCAGGAGACACACGCCCGTGTCCTAGGTCGTGTAGGCATTAAAAATAGGGGCACACGGTCGTGTCCTAGCTTATGTCCACTTTAGGTTGCTTAGTAACTTGGGTCACACAGTCAAGTTACACCCTTGTGTACTAGGGCGTATGTAAGTGCAAGGGTCAGACGGCCAAGGCACACTCCCGTGTGCCAGGCTATGTGAAAAATCCTGAGCATTCTGTTTTGAAATTTCAAGATGCAGGGGACACATGGCCAGAATACACGTCCATGTGCTAGGTCGTGTGTCACACACGACTGAGACACATGCCAATGTAATACCCCTACCCGTATTCATTGCCAGAATAGGGTATGAGGCATTACCGGAGTTTAGAAATTAATTTTTTTGTTATTCAATATAGCCCCTTTATAAATATCTAACCTTCCCTGAAATATTAAATCGAGACCAATCCACATCAACCAAATCAATTCAACATATTTTCAAGATAAATTCATGCATATTTATAAGATAACGTCATCACATATCTAAAACCAGGTTTGTTAACCATACTAATGGCTAACTTTACATTCATTTCACGTTAACATTTACTTTGTTAGCTTATACGTGCCATTGATTTCCAAAATAAAGTTTCTTTATATACCGAAATTATGAGGTTGACAGTGTGATGTGTCTCCGACCAAATCCGACCTCCGAGCTCTTAACACTACAAAATAGGGAAAAAGGAAACGGGGTAAGCACTTTGTGCTTAGTAAGCTCATGTAACAAGAATTATACTTACCTAAAATTTTCAATACAATATAATAAACATTCATATATCCATTCAATGCATTATTACCCTAACATGCACAAACTCAACATTCAAGTTAGTACAATAATTCCATGTATCAATAATATATATACCATGATCGATGAGCTCGTCACTACCATGATTTCCATTTCCTTGTTATTTTTCCATATTTATCCCGTTGAATTTATCGGAATTTCGATGGATTTTCAGAGGTACACTTTTAGTGTACAATTCTGGGTCCGTCAATTCATATTCATGTGCGCACATTTCTATTTCAGAGAGCACACTCCCGAGAACCTCAACCTTGCAGCAGGATTACCAGTCCAGGCTAAATCCCCTGCAATAGAAACTCATAGAGTATTGTCGGGATTACCAGTCCAGGCTAAATTCAGACCCTAATTCGGATTACCCGTCCGGGCTAAATCCATTTTACACATATTCTTTGGGAGGGCTATATCAGGATAGGATCACCCGTCCGGGCTAGATCATTTTTACCGTCAATTCCTTTTCAGAAATCCATCGAATTTTCCTTTCATTCAACCGGGATTTCTTCCCATTTTATCAAATATATCAATGTTTCATAAAGTTCCATATAATGAACATTCAAATCATATTCATATCAAAAACATACAATCTCAAGCATTTAAGAATATAATTCAAGTTACACGAACTTACCTTGATACTTGTTTGTAAACAGTAAAAATCTACTAATCTCGAACTTTTTCCTTTCCTCGATCTAGCTTCGTATTTGAATCTTCCGGATCTAAATAAATAAATTTAATTATCAATTTAATACATTTCATGTTCATATGCAACATTCTCTATAATTCAACTATTATTTATAGTTCATTCAAAGCAGTCTACTTGAGTCATAGTCACTAAATTATTTATAACTTGAGCTAAAGAAACTCCAAATTAAGATCCGTTAATTTTCCCTGAAACTAGAATCATATATCTTTTTACCATAAAATCTTCAGAATTTTTTATTTAGCCAATAAGTACAGTTTATTCTTTAAAGTCACCCCTGTTCTGCTGTTGACAGTTCTGACCCTTCTTCACCAAAAATTAATTATCTCTTCATACAGAATTCAAATAATGTTCTCGTTTGTTTCTCTTAAAAATAGACTCATTAAGGATTCTAGACATATAAATTTAAGCCCATAATTGTTTTTCTTAAATTTTTTATGATTTTTTCAAAGTCAGAACAGGGGAACCCAAATTCATTCTGACATTGTCTCACAAAATTCATTATATCTCAAAATTTACAAATCCATTGCTTACACTATTTCTTTTATGAGAAACTAGACTCAAAAATATTTAATTACATATTTTTTTAATCTTCTAATTCGATTTCTACAATTTATGGTGATTTTTCAAAGTCAGTCTACTGCTGCTGTCCAAACTGTTTTTGTGCAAGCTGTTTATTACCATTTTTCCCCTGACTTTAATTCCAAACATTTTCACAATTATGTCCCAAAAATCAATTTCTATTGAAATTACCTAATAAAATCATCTCATAAACAAATTAAAGCTTTAATTTCATTCTATTTCATCATAAACTTACAGCACTCAACCATGGTGACTTTCAATTTCATCCATGAAATCCAAAATTAATGAATTTAATAGTAGGACCTAGTTGTAAAAGTCTTAGAAACACAAAAATTACAAGAAAAAGGCAAGGATTAACTCACTTGGTGCAAAAATTATGGAATACCAGCTTATAGAACCCTCCTATGGCGTTTTTAGCTGCTGGAATTGAAGAGAAATGAAGAGAAATCTAGATATTTCCTATTTAGTCCTAGTTTTATTTAGTTAATTTTGCAATATTCCAATTTTACCCTTAATTTATCAATTTTCCTGCTGATTTCTTGCCCTTACCGTCCAGTCCAAATAAATTTTGGGTCTAATTGCCTTTTAAATCCTCTCTCATTAGACATTTAAGCTATTTAATCATCCCATCCACTTTTACATATTTTACAATTTAGTCCTTTTCATTTAATTAACTAATTTCCTAACGAAATTTTAATACCACATTACTAACATTTCATAAATATTTATAAAATTATTTTCGACTCGATTTTATGAGATAGAGGTCCCGATACCTTATTTTACCTAATTTCTTCAATAATTTCTTTTTCTAACTAACCACTAAATCGGTAAAATTTTTCTATCAATATTTTCATACGATTTTCCTATCATATCAATTTTCAAGCAAAAGTATTGAAATAAATTTCTCTTTAAATCGGATCTATGGTTACGAAACCATTGTTCCGATAACCTTGAATTTAGGCCATTACAACTCTCCCCCCTTTTAGGATTTTCGTCCTCGAAAATCTTACCAGTAAAGAGGTTTGGTATTGTTTCCTCATTGCCTCCTCCGGTTCCCATGTCGCTTCCTCAATCCCGTGCTTTTGCCACAATACTTTCACCAAATTTATCTTTTTTATTTCTAAGCTCTTTTGTCTCCTGTGCCAATATCTTGACCGGTTCTTCACTGTAAGTCATATCTGGTTGAATCTCCACTTCTGTCGGAGAAATAACATGTGAAGGATCTGATCGATATCGTCGTAACATAGATACATGAAAAACATTATGTATTCTATCAAGTTCCGGTGGTAATGCCAATCGATAAGCGACCGGTCCAATTCTTTCTATGATTTCATATGGCCCGATAAATCTTGGACTCAGTTTACCCTTTCGACCGAATCGAAGAACTTTCTTCCAAGGAGACACTTTTAGAAATACCTTGTCACCGACTTGAAATTCAATCTCTTTTCGTTTAAGGTCGGCATATGATTTTTGACGATCGGAAGCTGTTTTTAGACTATCCCAAATAACCTTTACTTTTTCTTCTGTTTCCAAGATCAAATCAACCCCATGTATCTTCCTTTCACTAAGCTCTGTCCAATATAACGGTGTTCTACATTTTCTACCATACAAAGCTTCATACGGAGTCATTTTAATACTAGACTGATAACTGTTATTGTAAGCAAATTCAATCAAAGGTAGATACCTCTCCCAATTACCTTCAAACTCTAGTATACAACATCGGAGCACATCTTCCAATACTTGAATTACACGCTCAGATTGACCATCTGTCTGAGGATGAAATGCAGTGCTGAAATACAACTGAGTACCCAAGGCTTCTTGCAATTTGTCCCAGAAACGAGACGTAAATCGGGGATCTTTATCTGATATAATGGAGACAGGCACTCCATGTAGCCTGACAATCTCAGATATGTATAGTTCAGCTAGTTTATCTAAAGAATAATCCATACGTACTGGAATAAAGTGAGCTGACTTTGTTAATCGGTCAACAGTCACCCAAATAGCATCTTTTTTCTCGGAGACAAAGGTAGCCCCGATACAAAATCCATAGTGATTCTTTCCCATTTCCATTCTGGTATAGTAATTGGCTGAAGTAACCCCTAAGGTACCTGATGTTCAGCTTTAACTTGTTGACATATTAAACACCTTGATACAAACTCAGAGATATCACGTTTCATTCCCGACCACAAGTACATCTTTTTCAGATCATTATACATTTTATTACTCCTCGGATGTACAGACATAATACCGCTGTGAGCCTCGCGTAGAATCTTCTGTATGAGCTCTGAATTCTGAGGTACACATACCCTACCTCTGAATAATAAACAACCATCAGAACCAATCTGAAATTCAGAATCATTACCTGACTCACACTGTGCCCGTTTAACTTGTAACTTCTCATCATTCTTTTAAGCTTCACATATTTGCTGTAAAAATTTCGGTTTAGCTCTTAATTCTGCTAGGATTGAACCATCATCAGTCAATGATAACCGGGTATTCATAGCTCGTAAAGCAAATAGAGATTTCCGGCTCAAAGCATCAGCTACAACATTAGCCTTACCCGGATGGTAATCAATAATCAAATCATAGTCCTTTATCAGTTCAAGCCACCTGCGCTGTCTCAAATTCAAATCTTTCTGTGTCATCAAATATTTCAAGCTTTTATGATCAGTATAAATATGACATTTCTCACCGTACATGTAATGCCGCCATATCTTCAGTGCAAATACAATAGCAACTAATTCAAGATCATGTACTGGGTAATTTCTTTAATGTGGTTTAAGTTGTCTTAAAGCATAGGCTATTACTTTACCTTCTTGCATCAAAACACAACCTAAACCATTTAATGAGGCATCACTGTAAATAACAAATTCCTTACCCGGTTCAGGCTGCACTAATACAGGTGCTTTCGTTAATAGGTCTTTCAATCGATTGAAACTTTGTTGACATTCATCAGTCCACTCGAACTTTACATCTTTCTGCAAATAATCGAGTCATTGGAGAAGCTATCATAGAGAATCCCCGTACAAATCTCCGATAATAACCAGCTAAACCCAAGAAACTTCTAACTTCAGATACATTCTTTGGTGGATTCCAATTGACAATAGCTGAGATTTTACTTGGATCTACCCTGATGCCTTCGGCAGATACAATGTGTCCAAGAAAACCCATTTCTCAAAGCCAAAATTTACATTTACTGAATTTAGCATATAACTACTTCTCTTGTAGAATTTGCAACACAATTCTCAAATGTTCTGCATGTTCTTCTTCATCCCGAGAATAAACCAAAATATCATCAATGAATACTACTACAAATCTATCTAAGTACGGTCTGAATATCCGGTTCATCAAATCCATGAATACTGAAGGTGTATTAGTTAGCCCAAACGGCATAACTAGAAACTCATAATGCCCATACCTGGTTCTAAAGGCTATTTTTGGCATATCTGACTCCTTTACCCGTAACTGATAATAACCTGATCGAAGATCAATCTTTGAAAACACAGTAGCACCTTTCAGCTGATCAAATAAATCATCAACCCGGGGTAACGGATACTTATTCTTTATGGTTACTTTATTAAGCTGTCGGTAGTCGATACACAGTCTTAAAGACCCGTCCTTCTTTTTCACAAACAGAACTGGAGCACTCCAAGGTGAATGACTCGGTCGGACAAAACCCCTGTCAACAAGTTCTTGCAACTGTGTCTTTAACTCCTTTAATTCTGTAGGAGCCATACGATATGGAGCTATGGAGATCGGAGTAGTTCCCGGAATCAAATCTATAGAAAATTCCACTTCTCTTTCTGGTGGCAATCCTGGTAATTCCTCTGGAAACACATCGGAAAATTCACATACCATTGGAACTGCGTGTATTTTTGACTCAAATACTTTGGTGTCAAGTACATAAGCCAAGTAAGCATCATACCCTTTTTTGACATACCTCTGTGCTGCCATTACCGAAATCATATCAGATAACCCCTCTGTCTGATCAGATTTAACCCGGAGCAACTCACAATTTTGACATTTTAGCACAATATATTTTTGTCTACAATTTATTACCGCATCATGCTGGGTTAACCAATCCATGCCCAATATCACGTCAAATTCATCAAATGGCAGCAACATCAAATCAGCCAAGAAACAATAACCTCTTACCATTATTGGAAAATTTTTACAAATTTTATCCACCAACACAGATTGACCCTGGGGGTTCGAGACTTTAACCACAAATTCAGTAGGTTCAACAGATAAATTTTTAATAATTACAAGTTTAACACATATATATAAATGCGTAGAACCAGGATCAATCAATGCAGTAATATCAGTATCAAGTAAAGAAAAAGTACCAGTAATAACATCGGGTGCTGAGGCATCTTCTCTGGCACGAATGGCATATGTCCTAGAAGGTGCTCGTGCCTCAGGCCTACCTACAGTATCTTTTGTAGCTCCTTGACTACCACTAACATTACCGGATGGTAGAGGTGGTCTTCCTCTCAAAACTAGATGACTCAGCTCCGATATCTGTTCAGCTTCTTTTTCATTCCTTTCTGGACAATCTCTGAGGAAATGGTCAAAAGAACCACATCGGTAACAAGCCCCGCTCTTTAATCGACATTCACCAAAATGAGCTTTATTATAGTACTGGCATCTCGATTTAGGAGTGCCAACACTGCCAACACTGGTCACTGATAGAGTAGAAGGCCTTGGATTAGTGCGTTGAGAACCTCGCTCTTTACCCGAATACCCAATGGCTGAAGTAGAATGATCCTGATACTTCTTCAATTTCTTTGAAGCAAAAAACTGGGATTTTCCCATCATTCTTTTACTAAAAATTCGAGCTTCCCTCTCAGCTTGTTTCTTTTCTTTGCTCAATTCTTCTGCTTTATAAGCTCTCTCTGCCAATGTAGCAAACTCTCGAATTTCAAGAATTCCGATTAGTAGTTTAATGTATTCATTTAACCCTTCTTCAAATCGTTTGTACATTTCAGCTTCTGACTGTACCCATTCTCGAGCATATTTACTCAATCGAACAAATTCTCTTTCATATTCAGATACTGATCTGTTACCCTGTTTCAACTCAAGAAATTCTTTTCTTTTCTGATCGAGAAACCTCTGGCTGATATATTTTTTTCTGAACTCGGTCTGAAAGAATTCCATGTAATTCCTTCTTTCGGAACAACTGAAGCTTTATTATTCCACCAATGGTAAGCTGTGTCTTTTAGCAGTGAGACGGCACATTTCAGACATTCTTCTAGTGTACAAGATAATTCCTCCAAAACCCGAGTAGTGTTTTCTAACCAGAATTCAGCCCGTTCGGAATCATTATCAACTGCTGCTCTAAATTCTTCAGCCCCATATTTTCAAATTTTATCTACTGGAGCTTTCCCTTTTCTGACAGATTCAGTACCTATACCTTGTGGGATCTCGGGAATCGGTGGAGGAGCAGGAGGGGGAGCTTGAACTTGCTGCACTACAGGGTTAGTTCTTAAGTATTGATTAAACCATTCATTCATCATTTGAAAGAAGGTTGTTTTTGCCTCCTCCCCTCGACCCTCTGTCTCGGGCCCTACTGCTAGTTTCTTCTCTTTGTACTGAAGCCGGAGCATGACTCCCAGCTTCCTCAGATTGAGCTCAGTCGGATGACATTACTATAAGAAAAATACATTTTAAATGGTCAGGAGATATCACACTATCAATAATAATTTAAATGGCATGTATAGCTAATCCCGTATTTACTATGTCGGTCCGAGAACAGGCTAAACCGTAGCTCTGATACCAATAAATGTAATACCCCTACCCGTATTCATTGCCGGAATAGGGTACGAGGCATTACCGGAGTTTACGAATTAATTTTTTTTATATTCAATATAGCCCCTTTATAAATATCTAACCTTCCCTGCAATATTAAATCGAGACCAATCCACATCAACCAAATCAATTCAACATATTTTCAAGATAAATTCATGCATATTTATAAGATAACGTCATCACATATCTAAAACCAGGTTTGTTAACCACACTAATGACTAACTTTACATTCATTTCACGTTAACATTTACTTTGTTAGCTTATATGTGCCATTGATTTCCAAAATAAAGTTTCTTTATATACCGAAATCCTGAGGTTGACAGTGTGATGTGTCTCCGACCAAATCCGACCTCCGAGCTCTTAACACTACAAAACAGGGAAAAAGGAAACGGGGTAAGCACTTTGTGCTTAGTAAGCTCATGTAACAAGAATTATACTTACCTAATATTTTCAATACAATATAATAAACATTCATATATCCATTCAATGCATTATTACCCTAACATGCACAAACTCAACATTCAAGTTAGTACAATAATTCCATGTATCAATAATATATATACCATGATTGATGAGCTCGTCAATACCATGATTTCCATTTCCTTGTTATTTTTCCATATTTATCCCGTTGAATTTATCGGAATTTCGATGGATTTTTAGAGGTACACTTTTAGTGTACAATTCTGGGTCCGTCAATTCATATTCATGTGCGCACATTTCTATTTCAGAGAGCACACTCCCGCGAACCTCAACCTTGCAGCGGGATTACCAGTCCATGCTAAATCCCCTGCAATAGAAACTCATAGAGTATTGTCGGGATTACCAGTCTAGGCTAAATCCCCTGCAAGACAATTACTCTAATGAGCTTGGATCTGAATTACCAGTCCAGGCTAAATTCAGACCCTAATTCGGATTACCCGTCCGGGCTAAATCCATTTTACACATATTCTTTGGGAGGGCTATATCAGGATAGGATCACCCGTCCGAGCTAGATCCTTTTTACCGTCAATTCCTTTTCAAAAATCCATCTAATTTTCCTTTCATTCAACCGGGATTTCTTCCCATTTTATCAAATATATCAATTTTTCATAAAGTTCCATATAATGAACATTCAAATCATATTCATATCAAAAACATACAATCTCAAGCATTTAAGAATATAATTCAAGTTACACGAACTTACCTTGATACTTGTTTGTAAACAGTAAAAATCTACTAATCCCGAACTTTTTCCTTTCCTCGATCTAGCTTCGTATTTGAATCTTCCGGATCTAAATAAATAAATTAATTATCAATTTAATACATTTCATGTTCATACGCAACACTCTCTATAATTCAACTATTATTTATAGTTCATTCAAAGCAGCCTACTTGAATCATAGTCACTAAATTATTTATAACTTGAGCTACGGAACTCCAAATTAAGATCTGTTAATTTTACCTGAAACTAGACTCATATATATTTTTACCATAAAATTTTCAGAATTTTTTATTTAGCCAATAAGTACAGTTTATTCTTTAAAGTCACCCCTGTTCTGCTGTCGGCGGTTCTGACCCTTCTTCACCAAAAATTAATTATCTCTTCATACAGAATTCAAATAATGTTCTCGTTTGTTTATCTTAAAAATAGACTCATTAAGGATTCTATACATATAAATTTAAGCCCATAATTGTTTTTCTTAATTTTTTTTATGATTTTTTCAAAGTCAGAATAGGGGAACCCGAATTCATTCTGACCTTGTCTCACAAAATTTATTATATCTCAAAATTTACAAATCCATTGCTTACACTATTTCTTCTATGAGAAACTAGACTCAATAAGCTTTAATTCCATATTTTTTTAATCTTCTAATTCGATTTCTACAATTTATGGTGATTTTTCAAAGTCAGTCTACTGCTGCTGTCCAAACTGTTTTTGTGCAAGCTGTTTATTACCATTTTTCCCCGAAGCTTTTAATAAATGATAATTTCGTCCCTACTCAATTAGCCTCTCAATTGAACTGATTTTTCTTAATTAACATTTTATTCTATCACCTTAAACTAGTTTACAACCTTTAGGAATCAGAATTTCAGCAATAGACTTTAATTCCAAGCATTTTCACAATTAGGTCCCAAAAATCTATTTCTATTGAAATTACCTAATAAAATCATCTCATAAACAAATTAAAGCTTTAATTTCATTCTATTTCATCATAAACTTACAGCACTCAACCATGGTGGCTTTCAATTTCATCCATGAAATCCAAAATTAATGAATTTAATAGTAGGACCTAGTTGTAAAAGTCTTAGAAACACAAAAATTACAAGAAAAAGGCAAGGATTAACTCACTTGGTGCAAAAATTATGGAATACCAGCTTATAGAACCCTCCTATGGCGTTTTTAGCTGCTGGAATTGAAGAGAAATGGAGAGAAATCTAGATATTTCCTATTTAGTCCTAGTTTTATGTAGTTAATTTTGCAATATTCCAATTTTGCCCTTAATTTATCAATTTTCCTGCAGATTTCTTGCCCTTGCCGTCCATTCCAAATAAATTTTGGGTCTAATTGCCTTTTTAAATCCTCTCTCATTAGACATTTAAGCTATTTAATCATCCCATCCACTTTTACATATTTTACAATTTAGTCCTTTTCATTTAATTAACTATCCAAACATTATAATTTCCTAACGAAATTTTAATACCACATTACTAACATTTCATAAATATTTATAAAATTATTTTCGACTCAGTTTTACGAGATAGAGGTCCCGATACCTTATTTTACCTAATTTCTTCAATAATTTCTTCAATAATTTCTTTTTCTAACTAACCACTAAATCGGTAAAATTTTTCTATCAATATTTTCATACGATTTTCCTATCATATCAATTTTCAAGAAAAAATATTGAAATAAATTTCTCTTTAAATCGAATCTATGGTTACAAAACCATTGTTCCGATAACCTTGAATTTAGGCCATTACACGCCAATGTCTCTGCTCGTGTGGAGGAAAATAGGCCATTTCTAATGCCACTTTTCTTACCCAAATTTGCGTTGTACCTACATTAACACTTCAATACATTCCCAAGCCAATTCAAAACATTTAAACCAAGCCAAATCCAAGTCTTATGCATTGTATATTACCTCATATAACTTACTTACTTACCTACTTGATCAAATATTTATATGCATAATCCATACTCACTTCATTTCAATCTTTTTCCCATACACAATAACTAGATAAAAACACACATATATACATCAATATATATATCATCACTAGCCATTCCAATGGCTAATTACAACCAAATATTTATATGTTATCATTTGGCTAAATTAACCTATACATGCCATTGTACCAAAATAAAGTTTGCTATTTATACTGAAACGAGTTGAAAGATAGTGTGATGTTGCTCCGACCCATGTTCAAACTTTACGAGCTTCCGAGTACTATAAAAAAAGAAATAAAACAGAGTAAGCATTTAATGCTTAGTAAGTTTGTATAACGGAAAACCAATTTACCGATCATTTACATTTAAGGTAAGCATACAAATCCATCCAAAGAAATTTGGCAATTTGCCTAAACACATATAACCTTAAGAAACTTGTTAGTCATGTATTTCAGATAAATATCAAGAATCAAGGATGAGCTTATCATGTAACAATTTTCATATACATAAGCTTTCCACATACATGTATTTATCAATCCAAGTATCCAAGAACATGTACATATCATATCTTTGTATTTCAATTATTTCTCACAGTAATTCATCTTGAATTCATATCATTTCATATTGGAATCTTACCCGTTGAATCTTTTAAATTATCGATGGATACAAGGGTAATACACATGAAGTATACAAAACTGTAAACTCTCAATTCATATTTAGGAGTGCTCATTAGAGCACATAATCAGGAACCCTTCTCTCGAGCCATATAACGAGAAGCTCATGTGAGCCATGTAATCGGAAGCTTATCCGAGTTGTATAACGGGAAGCTCATAAGAGTCATAGCCAGGAAGCTCATAAGAGTCATAGCCAGGAAGCTCATACGAGCCAATAACAGGTAGCTCCGAGGAGCCATTAACGGAAGCTCCAGATAGCCATATATCGGGAAGTTCAAGCAAGACATATCGGGAAGCTCTGAAGAGCCATTAATCAGAAAGCTTACAAAGAGCCTTTAATTAGGAAGCTCACGAAGAGCCATATATCGGGACGTTCATAAAAGCTACGGTGTGTCTACACAACCAATAGAGATGCTCCTAAAAGCTATTAACGGGAAGCTCGCAAGAACCATATAAGGGGAAGCTCAAGACGTCAAATATCGAGAGGTTCTTTCGAGTTATGGTGTGTCTGCAACATATGTAGGACCACAACCAATTCGGGAACCCTATATCCATCGAATCTTATTTATTTCAAACGAGACTTAATATTTATCAAACATTGTCAATATGCGATTGTTTTTATATACATGGCACATATACATTTCAAATACACAATATTTAATTTAAAACATATAAATATACAATTTAGTTACACGAACTTACCTCGATAAGTGTTTGTGTATGAAAAATCTACTAATCTGATACTTTTTCTTTTCCAAGATCTAACCTCGTATTTTAATTGTCTAGATCTATACGAGTAAATTTAACTCAATTTAATACAATTAAATTTAACTCAGTTTAATACAATTCATATTCATACGAGTAAATCACCATTTTGCCCCTATACTTTTAATTAATGACGATTTTATACTAGACTCGGAAAATGAAATTCATGCAATTTAATCCTTATTCCAAGACTAGCTAATTTTTACATATAATATTTACAGCCCATGTATTCCATAAATTTCAAAATTTTTCCATGAATTTTACAACTTTACAATTTAGTCCTTAAATCACAATTTTCATCAAAATTCACTACACAAAAGTTGTTTATCTATCAACAATCTTTCATTTTCTACCATAAATTTCATAATTCATCTATATTTATTCATGGTAAAACCCTAGTACTTTGATAAATTTGTAAATTAATCCCCGAGATAGCTAGATTAAGCTATTACGATCTCAGAAACATAAAATTACTAAAAACAGGACAAGATTACTTACCCAATTAAGCCAAAATAGCTTGCTTGAATGCCTTTCCCTTAGCTAGGGTTTCCATGGAAATAATTTGGGAAAGATGATGAAAATAATGATATTTTTCTTATGTTATTAATTTTTCATCTTTTCATCTTTTTTTTCCAATTTCATCCTTTTCTTTAATTAAATTTTCATGGATGACTAATCATCCTTATCTACTAACCCCACTAATTGGTCTAATTACCATATAAGGACCTCAAAATTTGAATTCTATAGCTATTTGATACTTTTAGCTAGTAGAACTCAACTTTTACATTTTATGCAATTTGGTCCTTTCCTCCTAATTAAACATGTAATTGGTAAAATTTTCTTAACGAAATTTTTATACGTTATTCCTATCATAATGCAAACCATGCAATAATATTAAAATAATTTTTTTCTGAATTGAATTTGTGGTCCCGAAACCATTGTTCCGATTTCACTGAAAACGACCTATTACACATAGTCGAGCTATGGTCTTACACCTTAAACCTTTCAAAGGTATCGCCCTGAAGGACCTTACCATCGTCGCGGTGTTCCCTCATAGACCATGTTGACCACTATCGCGGGGCTTTATGAAACCTAATAATCTTCGTCATGATATCACTCTAGTGAGCTAGTAATATCATTTCGTTTCATATTAACATTGATGCTTGAATAGTGCAGTGTCCCCTCTGCGATCTTGATATTTTAAATAAACTAATCTACACAAAAGATGTCACTTTGGCGGAATTTTGTTTCAACTAATTTATTTAAAAATATTAGACATCCTTAATTAAAACCTAAAGCCAAAATCTGAATTTATTTGTTTCAAAATATTTCTTTTAATTTCATCTTTCAATTAAATTAAAAGATAATAGTATATATATATGTATATATTTATCCCAAAACAACATACAATGATATTGGCAAATATAATAATAGTTGAATAAATCTTAAACCATAAACAACCTCACACAAGACTTCAAATTTAAACCAAAATAATTTGAATAAAGGTAAACCTCATCTTAAAGATATCAGACACTCCATTAATATTTCATCTTTGGAAAATATATTAACTTGTAAGTGATATCTTGTTGTAGTAATCAAACAATGACAATAAGAACATGTCGAACAATAAATCTTCCTTTGGGCCAATTTATTACTCAAATGTAAAACCGAATAATCGTCACATGTTTATCACCATAGTTGCACATGTAATATTATTAACCTTCATTTGGGCCAATCAATATAAACATAACTTAAGTTACATACACACAAACTTTTATATTTTAAAACAAAATAATTTATACAAAGAAATCACTTTGTTGACTTTTTGCTTCAATTAAGTTATTTTAAAATATATATAAACATACCAATATTCAAATTTAAATTTCCCCAATAGTCAATTGTCAATACTATTTTTTTATTGCTTTATAAACTCTGAAATAACCCAAAATAAGGTTGTCTTAATAATGCAATAAAAAACCGAAAACCTTAATTTTTTGACTATTTTTTTTCTAAATTTTTTGACTATTTTTTTTGTTTCAAAATCATATATATCAAAACCAAACAGAAATAATGTAGTGGTTCAAAGTCAAATAATTAACAAGCACATGTATTCATAATTTTGGCATGGATAAAAACACCAAAGCAATTCACGCATATACATGTATTCATAATCAAATAGAAAAACTTATCCTGAATTTACCATGTAAATCCAAATTTGTATTTATGATTAAACAGATTCACATAAATACTTAAAAAATATTTTCAAGCCAATAAATCTCAAAAAACAAAATCATAATAGTTGGCATATCCCACAATTCATACAATAAACTATATTATCATAATTTAACCAAATATTTGGATCCATAAGATGCCGAAACCTAAGATTATATAACCAAATTTAAAACCAAAATATTTAAATATGTATATAGTTAACATGAATTTGCACCAAAACACCCATAAAATTGAATATATAACCATAACAAAAAAAAAACTTCAATGATATCCATCAAAACTTAATTTCACCAATTAAACTATAAAAAATACCTTATTGAATCAATTAACACATGTTCACACAAACTATAATCATGCATTAATCCTCAAAATCATTGATATGCATATAATATCTATACACACACAAATATACCTATGAAAATTCATAGCCACCATATTTAAAAAAATAATTCTAAATATTTTAATTTTAGTCAGATTCTATAAAGACTAAAACTTACATAAAATAATTATAAAAGAAACCAAAAGTAATAATTCGTATATATGAATTGAATTCAATGGTGAATATAATTCATCATAAATAAAGACAAAGGATGATGATTCCATATATATTCAACTACAAATAGCAAATTTAAAATAAATAGTGCGAAAAAATATATATCTTACCAACATTCATTTATTCGATTATCAAGTGAATTAACTTTCAAAACCAATTATACAACCCAATTAGAATTCTTCAATTGCAAAAAAGTTGTAATTCTGTAATTTTAATTTAATAATGACTTTAACCAAAATTTATAAAATAATTGTGCGAAAAGAAGAGAAAGAAATCTCACAAATCAATTTTTATCAATTGATTATAAACAAACCTTCATCTTTCGAACAGCATATGCAAATATTAAACTAGATTATATTTATAAACCTTAAAACTTTATTTAAAGAATCAAAACCCAAAACTTTATCAAGAATCTCAAAGATTCAACATAATATATAATTAAATTATCAAATCCATAAAATAAAATAAAAAGAAAAACGAATCAATCCAAAATTAATAAAGAATCGATTTATTCTCAATGATTCAACATGACAAAGCTCGGATGCCACTTGTTAGATTTGTAAAATAAATATGAAATAAAACTTAATAAATCAAGATCTATCATGTCAAATCATCAAGAATAAATCAAGAACAAAACTAGATGCGGAAGCATATCTAAATCCATGAATTTCTTGAAATTTTACCGGATCTTGGAGATTTGATCTTCCAAATTAACAACAAGGCTTGTGTGTAATTGGGGGATCGTAATCCTAATATTTATAACATTGGCATATTAGTTCTAATCAAATTCTAATTAGCCCATCATTAATTAGAATTTGATTAGAACTTAATTATTAGAGTATCTACACATATTTGACACATATTTTATTTAATAATTAAAGCCTAATAAAATTTTAACCAAATTAGATCACTTTTAATTTGGGCTAACCTATCATGATAGTTAATAATAACATGTAATTACCCTTATTATATATGTGATGTTCATATTTTCTAACAATCTAGTCTTACACTATTAAAAAATTGAGCAAAAAAGAACAATTAATAATAACATTAATTATTCCGATTAAAAAAACCATTATGCAATTGTCTATTTAGTCTCTTCCAAATTAAATAGAGTAACTTAGTTCATATATTATTTAAAAGTGAACAAATAAGAATAATTGAATATGACATTTATTGTTACATTTGTAAAAAGTGATGTGGTGGAAAGAACAAAAAAATATATGTATAATCGTGAAAAATATATACATGTGTATATACTCAATTGGTTGAATTTTAAAAATAAAAAATTAATAAATATTAATATTCAAAAATTAGTAAATGTTTCCAAAATGAAAAAAAAAGTAAAAATTTTAAAAAATTCTTTAAAGAACTTATTATTATTTTTTATTCTTTTGAATTATATATATTTAAAATTTTTAGAATATTTTATAATTTTATGAATATTATATATTTTTTTGTTAATTTGTTAATTTCAACCACTTACATATTCATACAAGGTATGCTTTTCATTCAATTTTTTTTAGAGATGTTAGTTTTCAATAAACAAAAACAATTATTGTCACTCAAATTGTATTTATTTGCTCAATTTCGGGCTAAATTGTATGTTGTAGTCTATTAATAGAAATAATTAACACTATTATTGATTATTTTTATCTTCTAAATTTTTAATATTAGAGAGATAGATTTTTTTTTCAAAAAAAAAGAGATTAAATTTCTCCGTTTATTTTGGGAAAGATTGTTGGGGAATATTATAAGAATTTAAAATAACTCAAACACGAGAGTAGTGGCATGTGCATTGAAACGAGCAGGTCAACTTAAAGTGTTAGTGTGATTTAAACAAAGATAAAAATAATCAAATTATTTATGAAGATTGATTTAATGATCTAACTTAAAAATTAAACTTTATTAATTATAAGACTCAAATCTAAAACATACAAATAAAATAAATCTAACCTAAAATATTGATTCGAAATTCACCCAAATTAATCAGGTATATAGATTGAGTCTCGACGGTAAGCTAAACATTCCACATGTTGGATCTACACCCTATGAAGTGGGCAAAAATAACATTCATGTACTTACAGGCTAAAAAGCATAGACGCACGCGGATTGAGGGAGATCACGTGGAGAGGACCAAGCTAAACGCTGAAAGAAGCTGAGCTGTACAAACTCCAAAACCAAGCGTCCAACAGTCTTAAATCTAGAGCAGAATATACCGCCAAACAAACCCCTAAGCATTCTCGTACCCTTTCCCTGTATTCCCTGCGTCCAAGCGCGGCAAAGAACCTTCCTTCTCCAAATTGACCATACCCACGGACAAAGTATTTAACTTCTAGACCCACATACACAGATCAGCTATGGCGAATTCGGAGAACGAAAAGATACTGAGAAAAATGGCCGATGCCTTCAAGGAACTTGCCGCTACGGTAAACTCGCAAACTCCGGATATGGAGGTGGCCCCTTTTTCACGCGCATGTTCTTTCGTTTCTCCTCTCTTTGGTTGTTTAGGCATCGCCTTCAAGTTCGCGGAAATGGATTACGTTGCAAAGGTGCGAATTTTCCATGATTCCTTCAATCTAAAACGCTTGATTCATTAAATTTAAACAAATTGAATTCCTATCTATAATCATTGCTTTTGGTGTAACAGGTTGGTGATCTTGCAGAGGCGTCAAAGTCTATTGCAACGCTAAACGCAATGCTTGATAGGGATATAGAAGGGAATTGTGTGAGGAAAGCTGGGAGCCATACAAGAAACCTTTTGAGAGTGAAACGTGGGCTTGACATGGTCAGGGTACTCTTTGAACAAATTCTGGCTACAGAGTAAGAACTAAGAACCTCAATACGTATACTCAATTGAAACTAAATTGTTAAGCTGTTTCCAATTTGTTATAACTCAATTGTGCTGCTAATGACCTTACTATCCACAATAATGACCTTGAGCAATAGTTGGTCATCCCTTTATCTTCACCTTTTCTTTCAGATATATAGATGGATGAATCTAGAACATTGGTAGCTAAGAGTTTAACTTGGGGTCTAATATAGCCTTTTTAATTCAATTCTTTTTCTTGTGTTATTAATGCTCTAATTTTTTGTTTGTACAAGTGACTCTCAAGCTCTCATTTTGTATAACTTGGGTTGTAGATTATTCTTTGGATAGTGGTAGATATCAGTTTTCTGTCTATCAAGAAGGCTTTACACTACTTTGGAACTTAGCTCTACATTATAGAGCATCGTTCTATGGTAAGATTACCATGGCATGCACCATTTTTAGGGTGTGACACTAGGACATCCCATAAGTGAAGTAAACCTAAGAATCTTGCCACATTTTTCGGGATTAACTCTGTGGCTTGTCATGAATTTACATATCTTGGCTAGCTGCTCCAGATTATCTTTGTTATAGGTCACGCAACCTATATTGTGCTACATTTCTGGCAAGTTTGGAGTGCTGAGTAGTGAGTACTATTTTCAAAGAACATTGTCATTAGGGTGTGCCAAGTGAACCAGGTCACATGTCTCTTCTGTGTTCTGTAATATTATTGCATCTAATTAATTAGGACTGGCTTAGTTGATTATCATTGTTTTCAATGAGCTCGCAATAAAACCACTTTTTAGTTAGTCTTTACTATAGACCATGTTACATGGAATAGAAGCATATGCCTTTTCTATAATCTTCTGCCAGAGCTTCTATCATTTGCTGCAGGCTTTATACATAATTTTTCTATGAACTTTTTCTCTTTTGAGAGAAGTTTTACTAGATCTTTGGAGCCACTTTGTGTTTATTTAGAATTCTAAGCGGAATGATCAAGCAAAGTTCTATTGTTAAGTTCAGATAATAGTAGCTGATGCTCCTTTGAATGGTAATTTGCCTGGTATATCAGCATTGTTCTGCAGTGACCTTTATGTTTATGGTTAATCATGCTCCTTTTAATACTAGTTTGCCACATTAACATTGTTATGTAGTGACCTCTATGGTTAACTGTATAGGGATATCTCATTTGGAGGTACAAAACAAGCAAGTGATGGTCAAGACTTGCAGATATAAACAGACTGATTAAATTTGAAGTTGAAGTTGTTGAATGAGATTTTAGTAGGGATGTAAATGATTAGAGTGTTTGATGAATGGTTCATAAACAATTCAGTTTCTCTTTGTTTATGTTTGTTTATCAAGCTAAATAAACAAACATGAAGGGAATTTTGAGGCTTGTTTATTAAACAACCAAAAACAAATAAAGCTTGTTCAGTTCATTTATATTCATAAACAAGCTCATTTATGTTTGCTTAAAGCTTGTTTAATAAATTATTTAAAACTAGTTTATTGTTTGATTATTATATAATTAATAATTAATAATATTATTGTTTTTGTGCTTATTTTATTTATAATGTAATTATTAATATTATATTTGATTATTTTATATCTAACAGATAAGATATATGTTTATTTGTTGTCTCTTTGTTTATTACTCATTAACATTGTTCATGAACACGTTTGTTAAACTTAAAAGAGTGAAGATGAACATTTATAATCAAGTAAACAAACATGAATATAATTTTGAAATTCTTAATGAATACCAATTGAACACTAACAAGCTTAGATATAAATAAACTAACATGAATAGAAGTCTGTTCGTTCATGCTTGGTTCATTTATAGTCCTAAATTTTAGAACTCATCAAATCTTTCCTTGGCAGGGGGGATTCCTTAAAAGATCCAGCTTCCAAGGCCTATGCACAGGTATTTGCACCCCACCATGGCTGGGCAATCAGGAAAGCTGTAGCTGCTGGGATGTATGCCCTCCCTACAAAGGCACAGCTAATGAAGAAACTAAATGAAGATGGTAAGTGGATGTATGACTTTGCTTTAGTTATCAAATAACTCTTAAGTAATGAACTTCTTGCAAATATTTACTTCTGTTTCGATTAGCTCATGGTTGAAAATGGTGCATCCATTGGAACGTGGTTTGGTGGCACAAAGCGAAACCTGTCTAGCATAGACATACAAAACCTGTCTGCATTCTCCAGGGATATGTTTAACAATTTCATAACAGATGTGTACAAGGATACAGTTCAACCTTTAGCTTAGGGGTTGGTTCGCATCAACATGTATTCTTCAGGATTGGATGAAGATGTGTCTTTGTTCATGTTTGGAAACTCATAGTTTGAATTTGTATCAGTTGAACTATTGCATAGCCTTAAACTTTCAAGTCATGAATGTCTTCATCTCATGAGGGAAATGGCCTCTCAGTGATTTCTTCACCTGAGAGAAGTGAAAAATCAGAAAAATGAATGTAAGCTTTTGTTTAAAAGTATTGACATGCATTAATATTAATTCTCTACTTCCTTTTCTTGCAGAGGCATCGGCGAGGATTCAAATGCAACACTATGTTGCCGCATCCAGACCTGTCATTTTGTACATTGACAAACTCTTCCTTTCAAGAGAATTGGGTATAGATTGGTAAAAGAAAGAACAACTGTATTAACAGATATCTGTTTATTGTGATAATGTCAATAAAGCAAAATAAACTGGTTGTTAAGGCGTTTCAGTTATTCCTTTTTTTGCTCTCTTTTGCCTTTTTCCCACTTTCGCAGAACACTGTCTAGTATTGTTGTACAAATCTTATTAAACTTATCTATGGTGAAACTGGAAACAGAAACATGATGTTAGTTGGTAGTCTCATATGAACTGATCTTTTATAGCACCTGTTTTATTCGGATCGGATCATGTTGCTTTCTGGTTTAGCATGTACTCTTTTTTTTTTCCTTCTGATAGCGGAACAAGCATCCAAAAAACTGCCTAGAACTGAAAAAAGGGAAAAAAAAAACAGATAACAGACACTTCATGATTATGGTTCCTTGAGCTGCTTGTCTTGCCTATTTCTTAACTCCGTCCAGATGCTGGTGTCATTGCTGGTGTTTTGTTGGAAGATCACATTGCTGCATAATTTGCTAATGCTCGACAAGATAAGATCATACTTCCAATGCGTTGTCCCCTTGTCTCCCTGCAAAACCATTTGTAACAATTTACAGGTGGCTTGCATGGCAGATAAATGGCGTTCAGCCGTTTCGCTAATAGAGAACCTATAGTAGTAGGTAAAGTTTTGCAAGTGTTATGTGATTAGTGTTCAAAAAGAGAGTAAGAGCTCAAACTGGCATTTCTCTTATCTTTGAAATGGAACGCCGAACCGTATCCTTTATTATTTCTCCTTTCTTCCATGGCATGTAAACTTGATGATGGTTAAAATGCATTGTGAAGTTCGGGTGAGCCTTCTTTCCTCCCAGGTTGCTTGTATCATGGGCATGTATTTCCCCGTTAAATGCCTTGCTCCACTGACATGCCAACTCTTTTGCTTTATAAATAGTTGCCATAGGGTTAACCTTCTCTTTCTCAAACTTTGAAGTCAAATGCACCATAATAGACTCGCAATTTGCTCTGGTATGTTACACTTCTTTCAGTTGTCCAATTATGGTGGATCATACTCACGTTCTGTTAGGGTAGTTCTGATACTTACAAGCTGATATTAGATCCAAACCATGCTACTCGTGCGAGATTGCAGAAAAGAGAAGGTGGTCTGCTGACTCTTGCTCTTCGTGACACGAGGAAGTGTGCAAGTTGACAGTCTATATCCGTTTCCTTATCTCATGAGTACAAGGAAGATCATTGGAAGAAAGAGGATAATCTAGAAAGGCAAATCATAATCTCCCCATTTGTAAGTAGGTGAAAAGCGATCTTTGACAGTGTACTTCCCTGATAAGTGGTACTGCCGAAAAGCTCTTATCATTCCCGCCATAGAGAACACCTTATCCTTCATCATGTCATGGCTCGTTTCTGTTGGTTCGATCTCTTCCAGATTTTGCCCCTTCATACTGTCATAAGGTTCCTTGTAGGGACCAAACCAAACTTTGATTGCTATTGGTATCATTATGCTTCTTTTTTTCTTTTATTCTTAGAATCTCATTATGCTTCTTGAAAATCAATCTGCCCTCCTGAAATATAGATGTTTGCCACCCTAGATTCGGTGGTCTGTTCCCATTGAACATCGATCCCTTCCAAACAGTATATCCTTTCATGTCCAAGATGCACTTGATTTATGTCTTTTGTATCCATGAAATTCTGTTTGTGCAGAACTTCCTTACCAATTCTTTTGTGAGACAACTTTCTCAAGAAAGAGTATCTCCAAGCTTGTTTAGCAAGGAGTGTGATTAAAATGCCTAGTTGTAAGCACAAAAGAAGGCTAAAATACTAAGAAGGGATGAACTAGTTTTTAAAACTTTGAAACTTTAGAGAAAGATAGAGAAAATGACAAGTATTTATTGTTCAGTCTTCCTTGCCTACTTCCTCTCTTTTGGCTTTCCTTGCCAAGCTAATGAGAACGAAATATTTGAGGTTATAAGGCAAGATAGCACCTTTAATTCCTTTTAGGCTTTTTTTTTTGCTCGAAAGAATTTGAACTCTAGAATGAAAATAGTAAGAGAAAACCGCAAAGAAAAATTAACCTTTAGTGCTTGCTAACTTAAGCCCTTAATAGAACTTTGTTGATGCTTGGATCTAGAAAGGCAAAGATACTGGTGGAATTGGATGCTTCACCTTATTTGGTAGATGACGGAGAGGGTGTTCGAGTAAAGGTTTGAGATCTGATCAAGAAGTTTAAGGAGAAGAAAGAGAAAGAGAATAAAGAAGTTCTCTTTCTAGTCAGAGTCAAAAGCTTTATAGGCTTTGCTCTAATCTCGAGGTGTCACGTGTTACATCTTTATCAACGAGTTAGAGAAAACTAGTAAAGTAATTTGCTATCGTAAGTTTAACTAAGGTGGAGATTGATGTGCTTTCAATCACTTAGATAGGATATGACGATGAGATCAGAAGTGATAGTTAGTAAATATAATTCACATGAGCTTAAATGAATATAAATTAATTAGTGTTTTCGAGGGATATGTCTAAAAAGTAAATGGGACTCTCTTAAGAAATAAATTCAAAAGGTATACTTAAAAAGTGAATATATAGCAATCTTTTTCAATCTAAAACAAGATTATTTAATAGCGTCTCTCGAAATATTGTCAAACGATGAAGTTATTGGAGTGAGAATTACTATATCGCATTTGAATTTCAAATTTTAAAATATTGGGGATTTGCAGGTGGGATATGCATAGGATCCATGGTTTTTAGAGGTGTGCGCGTGTGAATACTTACATTAATGGTTATGCGTTACACATAATACAGTATTAATAATTACTTAGGATTTCAACGTTTCAACTCGCCAGGTGTCTAGTTCTCAAATGTATTCTAGAATCTTCCTCAGATAGAAAGGTTTATAGAAAGGTTTATAGAAAGGTTTATAAAGTGCTCGGCTTCATTAATGTAGCTTCTTCCCAATGTAGAAATTCTTTTCTAAGTTTTCCAGTTTTTCAGTCTTCCGAGTTTCTAAGTTTTAAACTTTTCCGTCTTCGTTTTGAGTTTTTACTTCACCAACGTGAGTCAGACAAGCATTAAGGGTAACTTGTAGTAAGTTTGTTTGTTCCATATTGCTTTTAAGGGTTTCTTTTAGTTGAGTATGGTTAGGGGAAATCGGGATGGAAAGGCTAGTAGTAGCGTGGGTAAAGGGGACCGACGAAAATCGAAGGAAAAGAGGCTGCAGGGAACCGTTTGTGATAGAATGAGATGCGATAGTTGTTGCAATGTAAGGGCTTGTTGATGCATAACTATGAATTCGAGTTTAACATTCCTCAAAGAGAGAACGAATTAATCACCGTCAGCGGGCCAAAACACGACAGTGGGAAACTAGGGTTCTATTTGCCCTTATATGCCTCGGAAGCTCGCTTTCACCTTCCACATGAATTCATTTGCGCGGTTTTGAATTAAGATAGAGTGGCCCCTAGGCAACTGTTTGGAGCCTCGTGGTGGATTTTGATTGGGTTTCTTATACTATGTCATTAGAGGGATGAGGTGCCCTATCTAAAGGTATTTCAAAATTTGTTCAGCTTCACTTCGACAAACCATGATCGGTAGCATCCTAGGATGTTGTGTTTCAATAAATGGTAGGTATGAGGATTGAGCATCTACTGCTGGGAAATGGGAGCAACTTGGGGTCGGATCGTTCCAAGTATATTTTGGTGGAGCACATGTTCATCGATGATCTCAATATTTCAACCACGTGGTCACTGCCTCCAAGCGAGCTGTGTTTGTCTGAGCCAAAATTGGTTGATAACTTTAAGACAACACAGTTCAATGCCCTTCGAAAGGGTAATCCCTTAGATGTCTCCAGGGTTGTCATGGTCAGAAAGATGTTTAAGCATTGTTTGATGGCTGTGAGCCCCAAGGGTACAGAGACAGTGACTTCAATAGGGTTTTCAAAAATGGGACCCCAAGGATTCCACGTCACTTGTAATCATGGCCTCACGGTTGTGAGGACGAGGTGACCCGATTATTCTTTGGAGTGACCCAGGAGCTCTAGTTGTACATTATGACATACAAGTTTGAGGTGGTGCTCTCCGAGGAGGAAGTGGGGATGGAATTGCCTTTGACGAGGGGTGGGTTGATTGAAGGGTAGGTGACATTGTTGGCTTAGGGGGAGCTAGAGTTGCTCGGGTTGTTAACGCTCCTCAAGAGGTGGTGCATATTGATGAGGGGTCCGGTGATATTTAGGGGCAATCCCAACACTTCTTTGTTGGTGATTACGAGGGTATTAACATTGGTATTGACATTTCTAAGTTGAGGAATTGGGTTTAAGGGAGGCAGGAGTGGTTCGATAGATACATGGAGGACTACCCCGTGGGCTTTTTATCTCATAATATCACTTCAATATATTTTTTCCATATTATTATTGACATGCATCTGTAGGGATTTAACTACTTTGTTTGATTTTGTGTAGGTGAAATGGCTACCTTCCCAAACAATGTTTCAAGCAGTGAGGAGGCTGATGTTGAGCAGGCCCCGCTCAACAGTTTGAACACTGGGGCTCATCAAAAGAGATCTTAAACAATTTAGAGAGGAGAGGGCTCAACTCAAAATACTCCGGCGAAAGGTTACCGTGCCTCGTTCTTGCTACTTCAGAGCGTTTGCTTTGTTGTCTTGTTTCGATTGTCACAGAGACGGATTGTTTCTGCTCCTACTGCTGCAAGTTCTATTGATGTACCCTTTGACACAGTAATTGGACCATGCGTTGCTACTCCTTAACAAGTGTTGTACTTAACACGTCTGTACCCCACTCTAGGTATGCCTTTGGTTCTTAACCTTTTGCCTAGTTTGTCTTTGTTATCAATCTTTATATTGTTGGTACTTATGACCTAGTAGTGTTTTAATACGCAGGTACATTTACCATGGTGCCACCTGCTGGGGTAAGCCCTATTGCCAACAAAGTTGACATGTGAAGTGACGAAAAAGATGAATAAAAGATGAGTAAAAAAAATTAACCAATAAAAGAAATAATGATAAAATAACAGATTTAATCTCAGCAATTTTTGTTTTAATCTTTAGACTTCGTTTGTTTGCCAGTAAAATATTTTTCGAAAAATAATTTTTGAAAAATAATTTATATTTCTGGAAATGATTTACTTTTCTAGTGTTTGGATGAACCTGTGTAAAATATTTTCTGTTGTTTAGCAGATTTCCTGAAAATATTTTTTGAAAAAACTGTTTTTACATATATTAATAAATTTATATATATTAATAAATTTATATTTTAAATTATTTTTACATATATTGAAATGATTTATTTATAAATAAATAAATTAAATTAAATATATAATAATACTTAATTATAAATAAATAAATCAAATTAAATATATCAATCAAATGGTTTAATTGTTCAAAATTGGCAATCATCCTATAAGATTCATTCACATCACATGTAAATGGTAAAAACTAATTAACATATTTGTAATTAAATAACCAAGTAGCAGCAGCTCGTCTGGTAACGTATTGAAGCCAAAAAATATATAGATCATGCAGAAAAATATCTAATCTGAAATGAAAATGTACTTTCATCTACATAAAAGTGGATCATATCTGATTGTATCTAACGAAAAACCCCAATACAAAATGAAAAATAAGGATGATGTTTGCAGTTTTAATAGTATCCTCAGGCATTTCAGTGCCATTGTAGATTTAATAAATGCCAAAAAGTGAAAAGTTTAGTACATGAGCCGCTCCTTTCAAAACAAAAATTTAAGGATCAAATAATACCTACTAAAGGGATCATACAAAGATGGCTCTACCCGCAAATGATTAATGCTTATCTCTATCCTCATTGCTCAGCATTTCACTTTCTCTTTTTCTTGCCCTTTTCAATAAGGGATTTGCTACAATGGCAGAAAGGAATTGGAGAAAAAAAATTCATGATGCAACGAGATCAGGTGTTTCAGCCTCAATTGATAACCAAGTGTTATGTACTTTGCCCATCCAATTATCCAACCGGTCACGTAAGGATTTGATCTGTGGAATCCCAAAACTTTTGGCAACACCTAAGAAACATGAATTGTTCCCTCAACTTGATCAATTATGCCCTCAATTAGACGAACCTGCAGTCATTATTCGCAAAAAGGTTATACAAGTTATCTTTAAAATTTTGAACCCTCTAAAGTATAACTAGTTGGTACATGCAGGCCTTAGCTCAAATGTGTACAATGGTGCATCGTCCATATGAAAAATTAAGACTTGGACTTCCACAAATGTTCACTATTCATAATAATTTGTATTTTCCTTGGCTTATATCCAAAATTTATTTGTGTCCCCTTATAGTTTGCAGTCCCTATTAAGGTGTCATGAAAAAACTGAAGATAAAGGAAAATGAATACGTGTAAAAACAAAGATGACAACAATATTATGAATATTTTAACTTACAGACAGGCTCTTCATGAGAAGATACTCAACATCCTCAATTGACACAATTTTGTTCTCTCAACAATAACTTTTAAAGGAATAGTTCGATCATCAGATGGGCGGCAGCATTGACACATATTGTACTTTAGTTTTTAACCACATACAATTATCAGCAACTTTGACCTGATCCCTTAGGGTATACTAAAACAATACACACCTGAAGATAATCTCCATTAAGCATAAAATATTAATTTTTTCCAAGAGCTTCTTCTCATTCTCAACCAAGGCTGGTTGAGCACTCAGTGTAGCATTGTGCACGCGACACAATTCTTCATAGCGAACCAAATTCCCAGAGTTAAAGGATTGGAGGATATAATAAAGCCACTCCACCTTGGTCCCCAAAAGACTCTTTATCTGTAAATGATGCCAACAGTCATCATCTCAAACATAACAAAATAAAAACGTCAAAGCAAAGAAATTCAGAAGGGAAAAAAAGAAAAAGAAAAAAACTACAACACACAAACTCCATTTTAAATCAATCCAACACAATGAAAAATAAGAATGTATTCATGTAATTGCAATAGCATGAAAAGAAATGCAAAACGGAAAGAGGCTCTTAATAGCAGGCACTTTTCAGTTATTAAACCTCCACATACATTAACATGAGTATCATAAATGAGGCCTATGAACCTTATCTCGGTGCAATTAAAAGCACATTTTCTTAATCAAGACTGCATCTATCATCTCCATAACAATTGGACCTGCTGCAATATATAGTGAATTTAAGAAACTTATAAATATGTGCTTTATAATTGGATGAGCAATGAGTTCTCCAAAGTTGTAGATGTTATCTCCCAAAAGAGCATAAAGGGACAGATCAAATGCCAAATCCTATATCAAAATAGTTCAAATAAAATTAAATGAAATGAAGCCAGTCGATTCAATGCTAGAACAACACACAGTTGAATAGATTAGTAAAGCTAAAGAAAATTAGCAATGACATACCAAAAGCACCAAATCATAAAAAATAATGGATCTTTATCATAGAACTAAAGAAATTAAAACAACTCAATCCATTAAATATGTGAAGCAACCTCTTTGCACTCATTTTTTTCTAACACTTGTTCACAAGTCCTAGCAACACATACTCAAACTCTTTGCATTTGATCTATTC
Source organism: Gossypium hirsutum (assembly GCF_007990345.1). Lineage (NCBI taxonomy): Eukaryota > Viridiplantae > Streptophyta > Magnoliopsida > Malvales > Malvaceae > Gossypium > Gossypium hirsutum. The sequence continues at coordinate 8,560,820 of NC_053435.1, read as the reverse complement.
CAAGACTTGTTCCTAAGGCCAAGCAACTAGAATGTCTAAAGATGATAAGTGTACAAAAAGAATGCCAGATATTTTAGTAATAGTTGCACTGTGACTGCCTCATAAAGGTTAAATTATATGAAAAGCCCCTATACTATGCTCTTTTTGTTTGCGGATATAGTCTCTACTATAATTTGATAATTTCTGGTCCCTTTATTTTTCAAAATGTACATTTCAAGTCCTGAAGCAAATATTTTTGATTGATAATTCCATCAAATAATTTGACTTTTTTTTTTACATGCTGTGATATGGCATAGGCATTTTTTATACAATTGAACACCAAAGACTGTTCCTACTTACCTCCCCTTTCTAATGCTAAGCTTGTGTTAAAAAGAAAAATGATTCATGAATAGCATGCATAGGAACCAACAAAAATTAATTGAGAACAATATAGTTAAGGCAACAACAATAGGCATTCACATCTCTTTCCCCCTTCAAATGGTTCTCTAAAGTATAACTAGGTTATGAAGTATTACTAAGGTTTAAAAAGTATGGTCAAACTCTAGGCAAAATCATTTCACATTAGCAACTTGTTTGATATCCAAATTGAACGATGAACTGAATTTGGAAATTTCTTATTCCACTCTCATGTTCATTCAAATTGAGCATGTTTTCAAGCTTTCAACAACAAGGCATCGTGGGTAACCCATAGAAACAGAACAATTAAAGAAGAAAAAAAACTAAATAACATAAAACAAATAGCTCCATAAAATTACCTGCATAGTTTAATAGTCGGATACAACTATTAAACATAACCCAGTTTGAGAAACCAAAGCTCAATAATTGAAAATGACATTTTCTAATAAAAGAAGTTGGTTTTATCCATTAAAACTAAATACCCATTAATAAATTCATCACTTTTAACCCATATATATAACTTCTTATAACAAAGAAGAGATTGACAATTTTAAAGAAAATCAAACAGAAGCTTAAAGGTAGAGGCTTTGAATAACTCAATTAAATCTACAAGCTTGAGAGTTGGAGTTGGAAGTAAAATGGAAAAGAAGGAAAATACATGAGAAAAAAATAAAAATAAAGAACACACATCCTTTTTCAGTGGCTGCTGGAGATGGATATTGCAGAGAGTGAGAGCGTGAAGACTTCAGAGGCACTTAAAAACCAGAGGAAAATATAAAGTTTGGGTATTGGACCTTGAACTGAGAAAGAGATTCTGAGAAAGAGAGAAAGATAGGAAATGAAACAACGGCGTGTAAAATTTGCCTGAGAAGAGAAGATATGCGATAGTAAGGAAAAATAGAAGAAATATTTAAGAAGTTGAAGAACCAAAGAAAAGAAAAAGACTTGCTTGGATGAAGAAGGAGATGGAAAAAGTTGAAGAAGGGAAGAAGAAGAAGACTTACCTGGATGAAGAAGAGGATGGAAAATGTCTTAGGGAAATAAAATCAGTAAGACATTTTCCCCAAATTGTAGGTCATTTTACCCGTGGCTAGGAAAACATTTTCCTAATGTAAAATGTTTTCAACCTTCCAAACACCGTAAAACCAAGATAACATTTTCCGGAAAATGTTTTCCTGGCTTCCAAACGGAGCTTTAATTTTACATTGAAGTAGATCATTTCCTATGTGTGTATATGTATATTACGAGTTAATTAAATATAAACTTAATTGGAGCATAATTAAAAATCTTTATTATATTTAATATAAAATATATAAAAATCAATTTAAATATGAAATAATCTAGAAAAATAAAAACATATATTATAATTTAAACCTAATATTTCATTATCTTATAAGTCTCGATATTATCATTTCGATAATTAGGGATGACAATAGAGCAGGACATGGGTAGATGTTGTTAAATCCACTACTGTCTCACAGTTGGCATATTTCACTTTACTACCGAACTCAATTAGAACATAATTAAAAACCTTTGTTATATTTTATATAAAATATATAAAAATTAATTTAAATCTAATATAGAAAAATAAGCACATATTATAATTTAAACCTAAGATTTCATGATCTTGTAAGCCTTAATATTACCATTTCAATAATTAGGAATGACAATACAGTAAGATGGGGGTCGATGTTGCTAAATTCACCACCATCCCGCAGTTGGCACTTTTTACTTTGCTACACACCCTGCTCCACAAATGAATATATAATTTTGAAAACTACTATAATATCTATGAAAGTTGGATACATCTATCTCCAGTCCACCTTTTTTCGCTTTATTTTAATTTTGCTACTCATTTTTAATATTTTCAATATTTCTGAAGTTGGATAAATATTTAAACATAAAATATATGATTTTTATAATATATTATTACATTTTTACTCTTTGAATGAATATATTATGAAACTGGACGAGGCAGGACAAACAATTACTGTAACTGCTCCCTACCCACAATTCAAAAAAAAAAATTCACCCACTCCACTTAGACTTGCTCCTAAGTCGAGCCATCCGTCCAGACTCGAAGGCCTACCTAAAAAGTGGGAGGATTTGGACAAAATACGAGGCTCGAAAAATGAGTTTGGATAAAATTTAATGCTCGTTTTCTACATGGGCCAGACCTTGGGCAAGATTTTTTTTCATCTGAGCCTAGCTCGACCCAAATATAACCCAACCCAATGATAATTAAACTCATTACCCAAAACCTAAAAAAAATATTATCCAACTAAATAACCCAACCCAACCCAAAATATAAAATTTTAAAATTTATATTTAATACAATAAATCATTTATTATATTTATTTATATTTTTAATATAATAAAATAGTTCTTATATTTATGGTAGCGTTTTTGATATAAATACTTTTTAATGTGTTAGAAAATTTTTAATTTAGCCTTTTCTTTAGTGTATTATATTTAAAAAAATTTTTAAAAAATATGGGTCGGCCGATTCAGGCTTATGTTTACTTTTCTTAAATTGAATTGAAATTGGGCAAAAAAATAAGCTCATTTTTAGGTCAGGCAAAACCCGAGTCTAAAGAATAAGTCTAAATATCTTTTATGGACCCGACTAAGCACCTCAAATTTAACCCACATTCAAGTAACTTCATTATGATGGATTGGAGTAAATTGGAGTGTTGGAATTTTATATTGTATGATATAATTTTTTACATGGATATGTGAAAACTTACAAATAAAAATGATTTGAAGTTGCAATTTTCCATCGATTCACTTTTAAACCAAACCCAACGTTCAAAGGTGAAAGGCCACCCTGTTTTGGAGAAACACTCTCACTTGGTAAAAGCATTTGATTTCTAACAATAAACCCTAAACCAACCCAAAAAACGAAAACACAAGCGCATCGACTATGGATGACGCGGAGGGAGGTCTCAGCTTCGATTTCGAGGGCGGTCTCGATGCCGGCCCTACCGCCCCCACTGCCTCCATGCCTGTCGTCAATTCCGATCCTTCTGCCGCCAACAATACCAACAATTTTACCGCCCCTGGTGGTGTTCAGGCTTCGATAAATGATCCCGTCGCAAATCAAGGTGGTGGAGCTGGCCGAAGGAGCTTCCGTCAGACTGTGTGCCGGCATTGGCTCCGCAGTCTCTGCATGAAGGGTGATGCCTGTGGCTTCCTTCACCAGTACGACAAGTCCCGCATGCCCGTCTGCCGTTTTTTTCGGCTTTTTGGTGAGTGCCGGGAGCAAGATTGTGTGTACAAACACACCAACGAGGATATCAAAGAGTGTAACATGTGCGTTTTTCTTTTGCTTTTTGGCTTAATTATACTTGTATTTTCTTCTTTTACATTGAATCGATAGCTAGCACCATTTTTTTTATAGGATTTGGGTTAGCGGAACACTTAGATATAAGCTAAAATGGTGCTACTTTATATTGAATGTAACTTGCGAGATTGTCCTTTCTTTTATCTTCAATGAAATTTGTTAATAGCTTATAGAAATTGTGCTTTACATTGGTAAAACTAACTATAAGGAATGATGGGTATTTTCTTTTGGACGTCACTGGGACATCCAAATCATTTTGTTTTCCTCGAATTCAGTAAAGAGCTTACCTTTCATGCACCCTAAAACAGACCCTGGAATTTCTTGAATATATTAGTACCAATTCTGTTTTATCATTAAGAATGTTTATTAATATGCAAAATTCCGCGGCTGCAGGTACAAGCTAGGTTTTTGTCCTAATGGTCCTGACTGCCGATATAGGCATGCAAAGTTCCCAGGACCTCCTCCTCCTGTGGAAGAAGTCCTGCAGAAGATTCAGCAATTAAGTGCTTACAATTATAACAACAAATTTTATCAACAGCGGAATGCTGGCTTCCCCCAACAAACTGAAAAATCACAGATTCCACAAGCACAAAACAATGTAAACCAAGGAGCAGCTGGAAAACCTTCAGCAACTGAATCTACTAACGTGCAGCAGCAGCAGCAGCAACAACAAGTTCAACAACCGCAACAACAGGTCAGCCAGACCCAGATACAAAATGTCCCCAATGGTCAGTCTAACCAGGCAAACAGAACTGCTATACCTTTGCCTCAAGGAATATCTAGGTATGTTCAGAGTCCTGGGGTCTTTAATTGAGTTCTGTAAATCATTAATTGTATTTTATTTTAAATACAGTTAAGATACATCTTTTATTCAATAATAATTGCCCAAAGGAATTGTCATTATCTATAAGGTGTAATTGGTATCATAAAACCTGAAATAGGTAGTTGTTCTTTTTATTACACGTCTATACTGTATTATTCAAATTTGACAATTGAATGATTTACTATTCTTTTCTGCGTTGTTTTCCTCTTTCAAACTCTTGTATTCTTTATTTTGCAGGGGCATCTAAAAATATGTTGATGCCTGTAAACTTTTGGACTAGATGGTACAGTTAAGGGTTGAATAAATTTATCATTTTTCTTCTCCTTTTGTCTTCTGTCTACAAAGAGAAATGAAGTTATTATAAACTAAACTTGTTGAAGCCTTAGATACAACGAACAACTTTCTTGTGGTGAAAAGGATTGAGAAATTTAATGTATTATCATTTTCTTTATTTAGAATTTCAAAATATTTTTATACAACTAGGCCATCTTGTTTACAAAGGCGTTATGTACTCTGGTATCAGTGTGTTTATTTCCTAGTTTTGTTGGTTTAGATCTGAAAGAAAATCAATCACCTTTTTTTTTCCTTCTATTCCAGTGGCATGCTTATTTTGCTGGATTTGATTATTAAGTTTACAGCTTCTTGTCTTTTCTACTTTATATGCTATGATGTGATCCAGTGAGAGATATGACAGATTAGAGATTATATGAACAAGAAAGTGATTTACATGAACAATAGAGGAAAAAGGTTATTGTTGTAAGTGTAACCCTGTTGTAGAATGAATTAAAATGCTCTGTAGTAAGAACCCTATCTGTAGATCTATGCTTAAGTTTACGTAAAAATCTGTAAATAGTGAGTGTATTGTTTTTGCATTTGTCAGTCTTTCCAACGGGTTTTCAACTAATATGTCTAAAAATCCTTAAGTATAAATTCACTTTATAATCAACAGTAAGCCATTGCCTTCTTATTATAATACTTTGTTCTTTGTTTAATGATTGATTATTTTTGTGAAATTCCATCTTAACTGTTGCTGTGGTAGTCATCTACCTTATACCAAGCTGACAGATTCTGTTTGCTGTTCTATTATTTTCTGAATTTTACATTATTGGCAGTGTTATGTTTCTTTGCTGTGAAAAACTTGATTATAATTGATTACTCTTAAAAATGGCACCCTAGGTATTTTATTGTTAAAAGTTGCAACCGTGAAAATCTGGAACTATCTGTTCAACAAGGAGTATGGGCAACTCAAAGAAGCAATGAGGCTAAACTGAATGAAGCTTTTGATTCTGCTGAAAATGTGATTTTGGTCTTCTCCGTTAACCGTACACGGCATTTCCAGGTAGTTCAGAAATCTAATATCCTCCATCTGTTCAATTTGAGAACCCATACCTTTGTGTTATTCTGAAATAACTTATTCTGTATCCTCTATATTCAATTTGAGAATTCATACTTGTGTTATTCTGAAATAACTTGTCACCCATAGGTCTTGCATTACTGTTTAGTCAGTCTTCAATAGATCATTATATAAACAATAGTCCAAAATGTTGCCTTTTTATGTTGTATGATGTCTTAGTTATTACATTGTCTTGTCTTATTAGGGTTGTGCCAAAATGACATCCAAAATTGGTGGATCTGTTGCTGGAGGCAACTGGAAATATGCTCATGGAACTGCACATTATGGACGTAATTTCTCGGTAAAATGGTTAAAGGTGTTTCTCTATACCCCTCCCCCCTCCTTTCCTTTTAAAATAAAATTTCTATGAAGCTAAGTTTTAAGGAACTAAAAACATTAAAGATATTCTTAGCATGCAGGTAGTTTTGACAATTTGTGTTTATTAGATATAATATTGCTGCACTGGCTGATTGGTTTTGTGCCCTCTGTTAGATGCAATAATTTGAATTTTTTGGGCATTCATCCACAAATTTTCTGAGATTCTGATGACCAACTGCTGCTTGATATGTAGTTATGTGAGCTGTCTTTCCACAAAACTCGGCATTTGAGGAACCCCTACAATGAGAACTTACCAGTGAAGGTATAATTCCAGCCTTTGATGGTTAAGCCTTAACATTGATTGAGTATAACTTGGCAATAATTTTGTCATCTTATATGAATTATTTATCTGCTTTTACCATGTATAATTTAGCTTTAATATACTGTTTGCAATTGACAATATCACAATATTTTAGCATGTGATGCTGTTGTTTTTGGTGTGATTATAGTTTAACCTTACTGCTGTATTTTGTGCACTTGCAGATAAGTAGAGATTGCCAGGAGTTAGAGCCTTCTGTTGGTGAGCAGTTGGCCTCCTTGCTTTATCTTGAGCCAGATAGTGAGCTTATGGTATGCTTATTCTATTTTATTTTTCTGAATTCTGAGCTATTTTATTTTTTGATACCTGAGTTCGAAAACAATAGAAATATAATTATAAGAAAATTGTGGGAAAGTTGAAAATTAGGAATAAACAGAGAAGGAGCCAAATCTTGTGTATACTTGATTAGACGCTAATTAGTATGATCTTATTTACATACCCTAATATGAGGTCCTTGTATGGTATATGAGTATGGGTTAAAGACTCGTGCAGGCTAATAGTGTCCTAATAAATCATATTATGCTGGTGGCAGTAGTGATAAGGTTTTGTGGACTCCAGAGTGTTTTGGGGAGTTGAGTTATCATGTTGTGCTTACTAGAGCAATGTATTTTTGTACTTGATGTTCCGTGGGAAATTGGTTAGAAACTAACTGTTTTGAGGCACATTGCAGTTTGCTAATAGTCTGTCAAAGTTAAATACTAGTATTGTTTTGAACTACTTAAAGAAGGTAACGCTGTTGAAACATCATGAATTTGTATGTTTTATTCAACTGTTTAATCCCCATGGTATACAGGCAATTTCACTGGCATTTTGTTTGGGTTTTGGCATTGCTTTCATTTTGCCATGCTTTTGGTTGAGATAAATAGGATGCTGTATAAGGCTTACATTTTGACTTGCCTTTCATGTTATTGGATACCCACAATGAATGAATTTGTACGATGTATTCAATTGTTTAATCTCTTGGGATACAGGCAATTTCACTGGCAGCAGAATCAAAAAGAGAAGAAGAGAAAGCAAAGGGAGTCAATTCAGATAATGCAGAGAACCCTGACATTGTTCCATTTGAGGACAATGAAGAAGAGGAAGAGGAAGAAAGTGAGGAGGAGGATGAAAGCTTTGGTGCTGCAGCTCAGGGCAGAGGAAGAGGCAGAGGAATCATGTGGCCCCCTCACATGCCGCTAGGCCGTGGTGCCAGACCCATGCCTGGAATGCGAGGTTTTCCACCGATGATGATGGGTGGTGATGGCTTTTCTTATGGACCAGTTACACCTGATGGTTTTGGGATGCCAGATCTTTTTGGTGCTCCTCGTCCTTTTGCACCGTATGGACCCAGGTTTTCTGGAGATTTTACAGGTCCTGCATCTGGCATGATGTTTCCAGGGCGACCTCCACAGCCTGGGGGAATGTTTCCATCTGGTGGAATTGGGATGATGATGGGTCCAGGGCGTGCACCATTTATGGGGGGTATGGGGCCCACAGGTACTAATCCTGCTCGAGGTGGCCGGCCCGTTGGCATGCCTCCTATGTTTCCCCTACCTCCAGCACCTGCCTCTCAGAACTCTGGCCGGGCTATTAAAAGAGATCAGAGGACACCGACCAATGACAGATCTAGTGCAGGATCAGAGCAGGGTAGAGGTCAGGAAATGGGTGGTCCAGGGGGCGGGTTGGACGATGAGACACAGTATCAGCAAGAAGGACAAAAGGCCCACCATGAAGATCAGTTTGCTGCAGGCAACGGCTTCAGAAATGATGACAGTGAAAGTGAGGATGAGGCACCCAGGAGGTCAAGGCATGGGGAGGGGAAGAAGAAACGGAGAGGCTTGGAAGGAGATGTTGCCACTGCTTCTGATCACTAGATGCAATGCTTACGGTTTGGAGGATGTTAGAATCACTGCCTTGCTCTCAACCACGTTGTCTTGCTGCCATTGTTGAACATTTTTAAGCAACTGACTTTGCATATGTAGATGGTTTCATCTCACAATTGACATACTGGAGAGCTGCAGAAAAACCTAGGTTTAGATTGTGTTTTGGTGCATTAGTTTTGCTCCAAACTGTGGAACTATATTGTTTATTGTGTATGATCATGCACCGGATCACGAGAAGAGTGAATATATATTGTCAAGAAAGGTATTTAGCCTACATGCTATATCTTATGTAAGATTTCATGTTGGAAGGGTTAGGACATGGAAGTAAAAGGAAAAGGCTTTTCATTGGAGTTGGATGCATGATATTTAATGTTTCACGGTTTATACCCATTTCAGCTTCCTTTTGTTTTTATTGCCATTGTTCTTTTTTTTTTCTTTCTTGGTGTTCCTATTGGCATTGTTAATAATTCAAAATTTTGAAGCAATGCAGAATGTTTCTGAATTATTGGATCACATAATACATGGACAACACGACCAAAGATGCATGGAAACTTCTCTTTTTTGAGCATGCCTCTCAAATAGAAAAAGGGTAAACTGCATCATAGCTCTCCTGGGTCTTTTTCTTTGTCCCCCAATTATGATTTTTTTTTTAAATTGATTACCTAACTATGGATTTGTCTTAATTTTGTCACCCAATGAATTTTTTTAAATTGATTTTTAAAAAAAAAAAAAGTGATTACCTAACTATGGATTTGTCTCAGTTTTGTCACCCAATGAGTTTTTTTAAATTGGACATCCAACTAAACAAGATTGTTTTTTTAGTCCCATCTCTGTTAATTGCACTAAGAATAGGGTAACATGATAGTTAAAAAATCGATATAATAACAAATTTAGTTCTCAACTTTTACATATTATTTCAATGTAATCATAATTTTTAAAATTAACCCTCAAAATTTACAAATGATCACAATTTGGTCCTAATTCTAAAAACTTCAAAGAAATATATAAAAATACATAAACATTTTTAAAAATATAATAATAAATTTAAATTTTATATTATGTTGAATTTTTTTACATTTTATATTAATATTAAATAAGAAACCCTTCCCCATCTGCCTCTTCTTTTGGCGTTCAAACACTCAAATAATATAATATATAAAAATTGAGAGTTAAATTTGTTATTATATCAATTTTTCATTACCCTCCAGATAGTGCAATTAACAAAAATGGACAAAAAACAATCTCGATTAATTGAGTGACCAATTTTAAAAAAAAATCATAGTTTGATAATAGAAAAAAAAAAGAAAAACTCATAATTAGATTGTGATATAGTTTACCCATAAAAAAAAAAAAAGCCCGGCAGTGGCAACTATAATAGTAGTTAGATTCTTACAGCGTAATTTAGTGAACAAAATTAGGGGTGTGGTTGCAAATGAAGATAATCAAAACTAGTTTAGAGAACAGATCTGCTTACACAGCAAATTATTATATTTTGAAGTACTGAATACACTATTTTCCAATAACAATATAAATTTTGCAAATACTCAAGTTTTCCAATTATTGAATAATGCATTGCACACTCTATCATACACTATAATAATTGCACCAATCAATCAAGTCAACATTCTCTTGCAAGTATAATCGAACATAATCTGTAAAAGACTTTTGGATCTTTGATCTCCAGGCAATTTTAGAAGGCGAGCAACTTTGGAGAAGCCGGCATGGTGTATACGTAGCGAATCTGCCTCCATTTCAGGTTTTAGCTCCTGCTTTGGAAGTTTTGGTCTTGATAAGGCCCATTGCATTGCCCATATGGCCAACGGGCGCATGTAAGTTAGAGACCTGTATTGATCATCTGTGTTCCAAGCTTCCGGAGTTTGAAATGAGTAACTGTAAACATATTAGCAACATGTTAGTGAGAAAAGGATGAATATTAGAACAATAATCATCAATGTCATGTTTCAAGAAGTAGATGCAGAAGCATGGAAAGTTTCCAGTGCAAGTATTTCAAAGGGTAAAATATCCCTTCCAAGACATTGTTGCTACTATCTAGTTTTTCAGCAGAGCTCGAAATTGATCAATCTTACACATTTACAATCTTATTTTATGGTTTCAATGATAACAAGATGGAATTCCCCTACATTACATCTAAGAATTATATTTGGAGTGAAGTTTGTACTTGCCACCGTCCTAAAGCAAAAGGAAGTATCCCAAAAGACTAGACATTTGAAGAAATCGATAAAAAACTCCAATCTCAAATCTCAAGAAGGATTACTTTCTTCTGAGGTCTGAACCATGGGAGAAAAAAAAAATCAACATCAAGAGGAAACTTCTACAATCTGTGAATTCCATTTGGTTTTAAATCCTTCAGTATCTATTCTTATGTCACTCAAACATTAGTGGGAAGGCTTTCCAAAAAAATCATGTCAACTACAGAAAAACGAAAAAAGAGAGAAGAAAAAGAAAGAAAAGCCATCTTACCCTAGTCCTTCTTCAGACCACACTGATTCAAAGATGCCACTTGCAGTATGAAATGCCATATCCACCAAATCTTCATGGATCATTGTTGCAGCCACCGCATATGTAACTCCAGACCATATTTCCCTTGCTTGCATGGATGACATATCAACTCTTCCATCAGGCAGCATCCCATTTACAGCCCCCCGCTTTCCACCTTTCACTTTTAAGACATTGTAGTTGTATACCTTCTCTAACACACTTCTTGCTTTGTCTTCATCGACTATTGGAAAAAGACCACATGCCCTTGCATACCTACAAAGACATTGTAATTCATTACCACGTGAATAAAACAATATTAAGAAATTTTGTTGGGATGAAAAGGAACATGCAACAAGATTAACAAAAATAATAATTTCATGCCTACATTGGTCAAAATTTCAATTAGCTTGAGCAAATTGTGAAAATATTCATGCTTAGACCAAAAAACATTATGGGATAGATGCATGCCAATATCATCTTTTAAAGGTACTGCTTATATTTTCTAATCAGAAAAATAAATGAGAGAAAATCCTAGGTTCAGAATAAAGAAAATGCTTTTGAAATGAGAATTAAGAAACATAAAACTCTAACGAAAACATATTCTAGATTATGCCCGAAAGTAAATGCTGGACTAGAATTTAAGTTACATCCATCATTACAGACCATTGGCCAGCCAATTGATCAGCCTGAATAGATGAACTTGTGCGACTGCCACTGTTGTCATAATTAAAGTAAGAGCCATTCCACAATTTCTGATAGACGTCTTTTGCTTTCAGAAACTTGTACCAAAAATAATCTTCAGAACCCTTGTCTCCTACTTCATGTGCCAAGGCTGATGCAGCCTGTAAGGCTGCCACCCATAGCCCACCACTATAGGCACTTACACCAGATACAGACCACGTATCATATGTCTGATCAGGGAAGCCGTCATTCTCAATCATCCCATCACCATCCTTGTCAAATTGATCCATATAAGCCATTGCAACATAAACAGAGGGCCAAACGGCTTGCGCAAACTTTTTGTCACCTGTGGCAATGACATCCCTGTAAACTTGGAGAACAAATTTTGGATTCAAGTCTTTCCATTGATCAGTGTCATAAAGGCAGTATGCATTTACTTCAAACCATGGGTCAGCCATTCCAATATCATGTGGAACAGCTCCAAGAACCTTTCTCGGTACCAGTTGTCCATCATGTAAAAGTTTCATCTTACTAGGATCATGCATCATTACTGCAGCTGCAAAGTCTCTTTGGATGCTGAGTTGTAGTTTTGGAAATAACATGATTAGTGCAAAAGATGCATAAAAATGGACATCATAGGTGTTCCACATGTGATACTCAATTCCTTCAAGATAAAGGAATTGACCAATATTTTCCTCTCCTTCTTGAAGCAAATTTGTTCCTAAAGCCGAATTTGATGTAATTGGAGTGTGTATTTGCTCGAGTATAGAAGTCATCCTTCCCAAAATGTCAATGGCAGTATCATTTTTATGGGGAACACCAATTATGCTTTTCAATCCCAACTGGGATTTATCAAGGGAAAACTTCTTTCCTCCAATGCTTTCTAAACTATGGACCGGAGATGACCCATCTGCAGTACAGACAAAAAGGGAAAGATTGGCACAAGTCATCTACAAGAAATCCAATTTTAACAATTGAGTTAATATCTAGGTACCTGTCCAAATCGTTCCCCCTGAATTAAGATAATAGAGCTCATTGAATAAAGTGACGGGGTACCTGTTGGATGAGTTCAGGAAAATTAGAGCCTGATAGCATGGGTAATTACAAATAATAAACAAGAACTAACCATTCAGGAAACCTCTTGTCTTGGAGTACAGGCCTTTGCCATGTTTCGATTTGTGATTCCCAACTGTTGTGCTCTATGTTTCAAGAAAATGAACATGCAAATGCAATAAGGACTATAAGCAACTAATTTGAGAAACTGGTAAACTTAAAATTTGAGGGCTTTTTCCATTAACAAATCTTATAAAGTTTAGAAAAATTTATTCTTATAATTTTAGAAACCATGATTAACATAATGAAAACAGAGAAATATTACCAAGAATAGCATCATGTGCAATATTTGCTGCAGCATCCCCATTAGATCCATAGAACTTCGTATAGCGCCTGTAAATAATACACTTTTCAGCAAGAAAATAAGCTTTCAAATAGGGATATTTCTTCTACAAGTATGTAGTCACAAACCTGTAATAAGTCTTTCCACCCATAAAGTTTACTTCAGGACAGTCCCATGCCAATGAAAAATTAACAGTACGTACAGCATCAGATGGAATTGTCACAGAAGCTGCAATGGCTGCCCCGATAGACGACCCTTGTTCTGAAGGCACTGATGCTTCAGTGGATTTTAAATGCTCAAAGGAGCCATGCTACAAAAACATTTTGAGATGTCTCAAGTTCAGTGAAATGATGATCAATGTTGACCCAGTAATTTTGCCCCCACGCTTAAGTAGCTCAGAGGCAATCTTTGTGAATAGTACACAAGGGATCTGAAGGGGAAAAAATCAACATACCTCTTTTATTTCTTGCCACATTTCTTTTGCAGTTATGCCTTGTGAGTTTCCGGATATCAAAAAGCAGGGGCACTCTGAAATACGAATGCCATCGGTTTCCTGGGCAGCGATTGCAAAAGTCACAGGAGGTTGTTCATCTGCAGTCCTGTGGCAGTAATACAAGGTGTTAATTATAGAAACCAAAAAGAAGCAATGCAAAAGCTAATAAACAGAACAAACCAAGTTGAAACACTTTTTATCCCCCAGCTTCACTGATGACCTTACATGTGATGTAAAAGGACACCGTGCACACCATCCTTCATCCTAGCAAAATCAGTTGATATGTTAGTAGTATAAACCAAAATATGCTACAAAGATAAGAACATTCCGATAAAAGGAAACAAATAATAAACAAGTAATATGTAGAATGAGTGAAACTGAAAATTAGCATACAGACACATCCGCACACACATCTATACAAGTCTGTATGTGTATGCGTATGTGTGCATGTGCAGGTGTGTGAATACGTATATAAGCATGACATGCTTACATTATTTTTGAATTGGAGTGATGACCAGAAAATCCAGATACTCCTCCCACGGAATTCTGAGAAGATATACACAAAAATATGGCATGAATACTAGCTGCTAATGGTCAATTGAGGGATAAACACATTAAAAGGAAAATAGTTACTCACAGCCCAAGTGAAAAGCAACGTGACCTCTGCATTGGTGTTTCCATTATTATATAGCTGAACTATCAAAAATCAAACTGATCAATTCCAAAGCAAGTCGTCTTCACCATAGTAAAGAAAATTTTTAGAAGATCCATTCTCACGGTGAAAGTAAAAGCTGAAACGGGAAAGCTGCTTTCTTTGTAATTATCAGGAATGACAGGTGAAATTTGCCGACAAACAATTTTAAGTTCTGGGTCAGGTTCACCTGCATTTTAAGACAAGATTGTGACCACCCTATAAGATGATACATCCAAGAATGTGGTCGTAAAAGAATAAAGGCAAAAGGTTCACCACTTGGTAATGTGGATACCTTCATATACTGTCCAAGCCCTTGGGTATAAAGCATGATATGTAGAATTATTACCCCTCAGATTCCAGTCCCAGGAACCAATTCCAGAAACTGCATCTTCTCTTTAATGCACATAATATTCGTAATTGGTAAGATAACCTTTTCTTGTTCTTCCAATGTACCAAACAAAGCGTATTGCTCTCAAGCAATAATCAACAGCATGCATTTATTAAACATAGAGATAAAAGAATATCTGCTTACTTGACTAGCTCAGAACTTGCTGGGCACAGTACACTGGAATACTTTTTGCCGCTTGAGCGTGAAACAAAAACCTGCAAGAAACATTTAAAGTCCATTAACACAGATTATCAATGCCATGAATCTTACACATTATCCCCTACAATTAAAAGGGTAATGGTAATGACAGTTGAAAAAAAAAGTGGAAAAGGGGGCAACTTCTTAATCACAACTTCGGTTATCTTGCAGATACTTCTGCCAGAAAGTCATGTTCATCAACAACTAACAATGTCACAGACTCACAGATTTAAAGAAGCATAGCATAAAATGCTTGTTAGAAATTTCCCGGTTTTTGACAAGCCAACTTTTGATAGAACATGCGTCTAGTTTAAATTATAGCTGCTGGCAATAGAAATGATGCAACACCAGTATATTCCTTTCTCTAGGCTGGCTAGGGATAACCGACTTACAGAAAACTGATTCGCTAAAACTGGTTTCTCTTCACATATTCTAGGAAATAGTTGCCAGCGCTGAAATTCACCTTTGTAACTTCTTCCAATGCTTCCAGCACTGAAAGGCATTATTGAGAAGTGGAACAAGAGGGATAAGAATATTAAAAGAGTTAGTATTCAGGAAAAGAACAACAACAACAAGGCACATAAAGTGGGTAAATCTCAAAGAACATTATGTTGCTGCTAACATTTTTCAGGCAAATTGTCATATTTGAAAATCCATAAAACTAATATGGATATGTGCTGCTTAAATGCATAAATAATTCAAAGGTTAAAAAATTTTTATTTGATTTGTAAAGTAATAAGCATAGGAATGGTTTAAGGTGACTTTACATCCCTAAGAAACATATGACCAATAAATTAATAAGCATTCATTCTTTAATGTTACGTATAGAAGTAAACTGAAATAAGAATTTTCAGCAAGTAAATGAAGACATACCCAACACCACCTAGAGGAATACCGTGAGAAGATGTGATATAGCGCTTAGCAAACGGGTCGATAATAACACCCCGCTTCAAAACAAACGTTAAGATGTGTCAGAAAACAGAACAGAAAAATTAGGTCAAATGGTAATATTTGCTATTTATAACACATGATGCTAAGAAGACGTAATTAAGTAGATCACCCTTCCTTTGGCTGAGTTTTCTCGGATCAGCTGCCACAGCCGAATACCTATGGGAGCCTATCAAAGCAAAACAATGGTTTGTGGATCAAATAATAAGAAAGGGTATGCATTTTCCAAATGCTACTACCAAATGTGCATTATACTGTAAAGAACTTGTCTATATCTGGTTAAAACAAGGTCAAAACATTGTAATAATTGCCACCAGAAAATGCATTGATAAATGTTTGTCAAACTCTATCTTCTTCGTGTTCTATTTATACCACTTCAAACCTACTTCATGTTTTAGTATCTCATACCAGGGTGTTATTGTTTATTGGAGATTCTAGAAAGTATTGGCTGTAAGACACTTGACAAAACTAAACTCAATTTCTACCATGTTTGACATGGCGTGTCAACTTGGTTTTGGCAAATTTCAAGAGCTAAAATTCATTTACAATAAAATGTATTGGAAATCTTGTACATTTTGTTTAGATAATTTATATTAGGGTTAATATATACGAAGTTACCGGCACTACCTAATTTTTTTTCGACCTAATTGGTACCTTAATTCAGAAACTGTAGCCATAAGCCAACTTGATACTATGTAACCATAAGCCAACTTGATATTTTCTTTTAGATACTAACACCATTAAAATACGTTGACATGGCATTGACGACCATTAGCACGGTGACATGTGGCAAAAAAACAAATAATTTATAATTTATAAAAAAATTATAATTTTTTATTTTCCCCAATTGTCAAAATGTGAGGCTGCTACATGTCACCATGCTATTGGTCATTAATGTCACATCAACGTACTTTAACAGCATTAGCCAGGTACCTAAAAATGTATCAAGTTGGCTTATAGTTTTCAAGTTTAGGTACCAATTAGGTCCAAAAAATGTTTAGGTACCAAGTAGGTATAGATTGTCAAGTTCAGGTACCTCCTTATATATTAACCCTACTTGCATGATTCATCTCATGTAAGCTCATTCTCTCAATCTTAGTGTTATATATTTGACTACAGTAAAAAGAAATGCTGTGCAATTTTGTAAACAAATTCTGATGCAGAGAGTTGGAATTCCATGCTTAACAGCCTATAACTGTAATAGGTGCTCACTCACAATTATATTGCCTATCTCCAAATCAGCTTAAGCTATTTTCTGTTTATCCTTTTGAAAATATCTCTTTAAGAGTATTATGCATTTACATTTGAAACAACAAAAGTAAATTACACAATATACATGTCACGAGGTTTATGATTTGCAAAAACCATGAAAACTTTTGCTGTCTAAACATACCATCTGAAGCTTCTCTTGAAAAGTTAGAGTGAACATTGAAGGAACTCGTCCCTCACCATTTAGTTTTCGCCTCCAAGTCAGTGATGGCGGTTTCCCAGTGTCAACCTGAAGCAAAACAGGCAAAAGCATCAGAAATATAAATATGTACAAAAAAGCCTTCTAAGTAGCAAAATGCAAGTTGGAAGCCTATGACTATAGAAATCATTATCAGACACTGAATACAACTCTTAAACATAAAAGCAGTAGTGACATTGACAGTCATCAATGAGAGATTTAGTGGATACAGAATCTTTCCTAGACTTTTAATATCATAAGCAATTAAGCATCCTTCATTTATATTGATGGGTTACGAATGGTAGATGAAAACGGGGAGAGCTGCATGTTGGCTTCAACATCAAAAGACTAGGAAATGAATAAAAATTTAATTCATCAGACTTCATGATCTGGTTTGGCTGGATAATAAGCTTCTTTTTCTAATAAGGATCAGAAGCCTTTAGGTCTTGTATATGTGACTTTAACAACAATTATAACTTTTTTTATATCCACCTCTTATAGAAGGCTTCTAACTCGAACAAAATGAAGTCAAACCCTTCAAAAACAAGTAGAAAGAGGCCTTACCTGAATTCCATAAAGCAGAAGTGCAAATTATTAGCGCCCCAAAATTTAAACGTGACTTACCTTATTTATTGAATGATTAGATGTGTCTTTATCTCCATCAAAACCATTATCCAGGATCTTTCTCTCAGACATCTTTCCTGAATATACATATAAGTGAATAGCAAATAAATCAGCTTAATTGCTTTCAAACAACTTGCAATAATGACATCAGAACAATAAAACTATAAAATTTGAAAAAAGGGTTCTAATTCTGCATAGCTTCATACAGACTTTTTTCCTTTCTCCACCCTTTTAGCAATTACAAAGAAGTACAAGTCTTTCAAAAGAATAAAATTCAAAGTTAGAACTTACATATTAATAACTCCAGACAGCATTTACAATTATCATTCTCCACAAGAAGAATGCCATGATAAAGCTTCAAGATACCTTGTACATTTTTTTGTTGAAATTTGGTTTCTACTGAATTTCAAATCCCCTCTTTTAGCTTTATTTCTAAATTTTATCCTAGATTCATCAGATTAAGAAATTAGATTTAAGATCCATAGACTCTAAAATGGTATACAGTAAAGCCAATATTTCCAAGTTCATTGGAATTGATTCTGTTCAAACACATAACATGCTTAAAACTAACTGTAGGCAAATCAATATCCAATACCTTCATGCCTACATACATACATGCATACATAAAAGTAGTGAGCGGCTAAAATTCCATATCGATTAATAACTGATTTCCCTGCAATCATTGATCATCTGCCTGGCCAATAGAACTTCAAAAACATTGACAATAGATAGATATACTGATAAAACTACGAATAAGCTTATAATATACATTATACGAATAAAAGATCACGAAATAATACATGAGAAAAAAAAGTGAAGTCTCTAACCTGAGAAGCGTTGACCAGAACCTGAAATGGGTTATAGGAAAAGAAAGGATTGGTACAATGTTGAAACAAAGATCAAATGCTTGAATCCTCAAATTTATAGGAATGGGCTTCTGAGATTTAGAGAAACATGTTAAGATTAATCAAAAGACGTTGTTTTTGTATCCTGCCCCCCACACATTGTAAGCTGATCTTGTTCTCTTATAATTTATGCTATTTCGATTTAAGTCCCTTGACTTTTAGGTTTTTATTTTATGATCCTATATCTTTTTTTTTTAAGTTACAATTATAATCAATGTGACTCATAGAAATTATTCAACCTTAATTATGTTATAAAGTGCTACTACATTTTACTTTTCTAGAATCGTTTTGAAATTATTTTTTATTCCATTAAGCAAATAATGTAAGTGGAAAGATTTGTGAGGTAATTAATCAAGTCCCTTTCTCTATCAACTAATCTCGAAGCGAAATTTAGCACGCAAGCTCTGTTTTCTTAAAGCGTAACTTCGAATAAGAGGCTGGGGTTATTATTGAACAGGACTTGAATCAACAGAAAACAAGTTAAAAATGAGATGAAACTTTCAAAAAATTTTATATAATCCAGTTATTATGCTTGTTTTTTACGCGGGAGGCATCTCAATATTAGATTCTTGCCATTGTCTTCTTGCTTACTAGTCGAATATAATCGTTTTCGAGTCCATTTCATAAGATTTTAGGGTTTTTTTTCTTTTTGCCAGACAAATTTTAGTTTAATTTTTCAAATACTATTTTTTAACAAAATTTAAAATACTTTCTTAATAATTACATTAAAATATAATTTTCATAATTATTGTATCTTACATTTGAAATTAATAATACTATTATTTTGCCAATAAAGAAAATAGTAAAATTGAGATAAATGAAGCTTTCAATTTTCATGTTTCAGAGTCAACTAAATCCAGATATATTAATTATTATAAATTAAATTTGATAATACATTTTAGTGATTAATTCTAATTCTAACTATTTGAATTATATTGATGGTAAAATTGAAATTTAAGACGATGAGTATGAGGATAGGCCATTTGAGAGTTAGTTTTTTATACGCCACTGATGCGGTGGTCTTTCAGAGCTTTTGGTAGTGATTTTTTTTATTAACTTAAGTTCATCGTCAAGTTGGCCAAATGATAGCGAGGTTAGGATACAATTTTCAACGATTTGATCAAGGTGATGCATCTATAATTTGTTTCAGCTACTGTCAATTTGTTTTTTTTCTCTTTTTGGATTATTCTGCAGACATGCCACTTGTGCATAAAATTGCAAATATCATGCATTCTAATGATTAATTCTAATTATAATTATTCAAAATATATTTTTTTATACAAAAAAGTAGGCACAAGCTTAAACACTAGTTGGACACATTCTTAGTACTAAGACCTTCATCCTATCAACAAAAAAGTAATGATTTAAGCTTTGTTGAACTTTGTTGACGACAATGAACCCAAAAGGCATATTAGTCATCAAACTTGCTAAATGATTTGTACATTGATTCCCTTCTTTAAACACATGCTTAATCACTACCTCTCAATCCTTATATCTTAGTTGCCACATCGATTTGACCGAGGCAAGGGTGCCCACCTTCTTAGTATGTTGTAACAATTGCACCGCAGCCAAGTTATCTAATTCCAATATAACCATGCGAAATCCACAAGCCTAGGCCAATGATAAACATTCATAAACACCTACAGTTTAGCTTAAATAACAAACAAGCAACCTGTGATACACATAAATCCTTTGATCCACAATCCATTTCTAACACCTTATACCAAACCCGATTGATAGGTCTAGATACCGAATGTCACAAACAAACCGAATAACTTATCAAGACTTCTAAACTGACTGGCTTAAATATTTTGGCTCCATCAAATTACAAGATTTAATTTCAGTTATAATCCTCATTATTCGACTTTACAATTCTTACAAATTGTCTACATTATCAAATCTGGCAGTATTTACAATTCTAACTTAAGTTTATGAAAGTGATACTTCTAATTTAATCCCTGAGGCATAGTTTCTAGGAATGCCCCTCTATACAAATTATACGGCTACCATGCCCTTCGCACAAAGATGGGGTGTCTAGCTTGGTCTTCTCCCTCAACGACTATGTTAATTTGATCTTGCAACCAAAATAATACGATCGTAAGTTTTGATGAAGTTAGTGAATTTCTATGAAGTAGTGTAACAACGTTAAATCGAAATTCTTCAAAAGACAAAAATTTTAAAGCATATATTTCAAACTCCTTGCTTATCCTTGGCCTTTTGTAGATTTTCATTAGCGTGGTCAATGCCTGGCCTTATTTCCACAGCTCACCCCTGGCGGACTATAACACCCCTTACCCGTATTCGAAGCTGAAACAAGGTACGAGGCATTACTGGACTTAAACACAAGAAAACACACTTTTTTAAGCCACCAATTTTCGTCCAAATTAAAATTTTTTGCAAATACTCATAAAGTCCCTAACACGAGCCTACAAGGCTCAAAACATGCTTTGGAAGCGGTTCGGAACTAAACCGAGAACTTTAGAAATTTTTACAACACTTAGAAAATTTTTGCTAAAACAGGGGTCACACACCAGTGTGGCTTGGGACACGCCCGTGTGGACAGGCCGTGTGGTCACACACGCCTTTGCCCCTAACCCATGTAACTCTCTGTTTGTCACCCAAGAACAAATTGAAGTTACATGGCCAAGACACACGCCTGAGACACACGACAGTGTTTCATGCCCGTGTGCTCGATACTGAGCATTCTGTTTTACAACAATTTAGGCGCAGGGGGCACACGGCCGGATCACACGCCCATAGGGCTGATCGTGTATCACTTACGGCCTAGACACACGCCCGTGTGTCTACCTTTGTGGACAATAATAAGGCTATTTACTAAGTCATTTGCCACTCTTATTCACACATATACTTACCCCAATTCAAAGGCACAAAACAATACATACTTCGGCAACCAAAACATCTACATTCATGGTTAAAACCTATCAACTTATATCTTAATCTAACATATTCACTACATTTATTATACCTTAAATCAAACATACAAATCTCACATTCATTAGGCTTTATTCAATTACTATTTAGTTATCAAATTATACTCAAATTTCTCATCTCATCAATAGATCACAACTCCAAAAATTACACAATCATGCCATAAATCACATTTCCAAATATTTCACATTCACCAAGCATACCATGATCATATCACCATAGACATTGACACATATATGAATATACTTAGGCTTACAACCATGTTGCCACTATAAGCCAACTTACATGGCCAAATAGCAAAACAAGACTTTGACAATTACAAGCCATTACATTGGCTAAAATCATATGACGCATATAACAAAATGACCAAGTCCCTATACGTGCCATAACTCAAAATACTTGAATTCATCAATACCCAAAATGATAGCTTGATAGTGTGATAGGATCTCCGGTGATATCTAACTTGAGCTAGCTTGACGGCACTATAAAACATGGGAAAGGAAGGGGGTAAGCTATATAGCTTAGTAAGTCCGTATGAACATAATAAGTAACTCTTACCAATCATTTACCAAGTCTAATAATATAAACACAAAACAAAATAGTATAAATTGCTATAAACCTCATAGTTATAAATTAATCAGTCACATTGTTTACTATATCAATTTGCAAGCATAATTTAACATGTCTTGACTTTAGCCTAACAACCGTCATCTCTCCATTATAATCGATTACCAAAATCAACCAATCATTTCAAACCTCAAAATAAACATACACATTAATTATGAGTATTCACTTTTCAAGCATATATTTTAACATCTTTCAATTGTTAAAGCTCATATCTTCCCATACTTCCATAGTCATTTTAATAGGCAATTATGCCAATCATTCATTTTTCTTATATCTGATAAATTACAACTTGTGTGAATAAAACATGCTATATCATAACTCAATTTAGCCCGAAAACCAATTACACAACCGCCAACCGAATTTATCAGGTATTTCATACATCACAAATATAGACTAATAATCACAAGGCTTTCACAAAAGCATTCTTATGGAAACCATGAATTCACAATATCATGAAGTCAATGCTTATAAACTTTATGTACATATGATAAGCCATAAAAACATGTTTTTAATCCCATACTAGATTACATTTTTAGATGATTTATTATATAAATTAGTGAATTTAATGCTCCTAATCTTTTAAATTCATGTTTCTATACTTAGGTGAGTATACGGGAGCGAAAGGAGTGAAAAACGAGCCAAAATCGGGCAAAAAATGATGTTTTCAAGATCCACACGGCCTGGGCATTTCCACACGGGTTGGCCACATGCTTATGTGAGCACACGAGCTAGCCACACGCCCATGTGCCAGTCGTTGTTAATTTTGCACCCTGCTTCCCTGTTACGCGAAAAAACCTAATTTTTAGGGTTTCTGAGCATTCTAAAGTCTATAAATACATATTAGAAAAGGACCTAAATGGAGCATGTAGAGTAGAACGCTGAAATTAGTCGAAGACCACCGACAGACTCAACTCAGAAGTAGGATCTCCTTCAAGACTGAAGATCTCTATTCAATTTCTTTAGAAGTTTTTGGGTTTCTTTATGTTTTGTTGTTTTCCTATTTTTGAGATGTTTTTCTTTCCAAGTTTGAACTAAATTCCCTAAATACCTAGGGAAAATGAAACCTATGATAGATCTTATTATTTGATTTTTCTGAATTACATGATAAATATTTATTCTTGATATCAATTATGTTTACTTATCTTCATGTTTAATGTTTTCAGGATATTAATTCATGATTGGTATGCTTATTCAGTGGAGCAAAAGTCACTGTTTAAGAGTAGATTTGGCATAATTGAGGGGAGTTGCATGAAATCCTAGAAATAGGACGACATAAATCTACCGGATTAGAGTCAAATCTAATAGGGGAATCCATAGATCGAGTTAATGCGACAATAGGAGTTTTAATTAGAAAGAGATTTCAATTAATCAACCTAGATTCAGTTATTTTTACTCTCAAAAGAGATATTAATATAATTTAGGAATTTCTACAGATCAAGTCAAATGAATAAATCGTTTAATTTAGATTTAGAATATTAAGTGAAGTCTAGGTGGATTCTTTCCTGGATATTGTCTCTCTCATAAGTTTTCTTCGATTATTTTCTCAATTTGCTCTCTGTCGCTTAGTTATTAGTTTAGATTAATTTTAGATTAAAAATAACCCTTCAATTTATAGGCTAGATAATAAAAAGATAGTAATTACTAGTACTTTTAGTCCTTGTGGATACGATATTCCCGACTCACCGTAGCTATACTACCATTTGATAGGTGCTCTTGCCTTTGTCATTTTTTTTAGTTCGTGACGTCATCAACATACCTGTACTAATTCGTAATACTTATATACTCTTTCTCTTATTTGACATACCCATTAAATTTCCTGGTGAACCACTTGGAATACTAAAGGATAGTCGGGAATCTCGTACACACAATACCGTACCAATGCCATATCCCATATATGGTCTTACATGTAATCCCGTATCAATGCCAATAGCCCAGCTATGGTCTTACACGAAGTTTCATATTGATGTCATATCCCAGATATGGTCTTATACGTAATCTCAGTAACCCTAATGTCATAACATTTGTATCCTATCTATTCCTAAGGTTCAACTGAGACTTTTTCTGTATCGAATCTCTGTCGGTCATTTCTGTAGTATCGTACTCAATAGAATTCACATTTCATTTCAATAATATAGCATTTACCACAATTATATCAATTAAGCATTTATATATATAATTTAATGCTTATTAAACATACGAACTTACCTCGACATAAAAATGGCGAATAGGACCTAGCCGTCAAATACTCATTTTTTCCCTTTCTAATTCCGAACCTTGTTTTTATTGATCTATAATATCACATTTAACTTATTTAATCATTATACTATTCAAATTAGCCTAAAACCATATTATGGTAAAAATTACATTTTTGCCCCTAAAGTTTAACGTTTTTAAATTTTAGTCCTTAGGCTCGTAAAATGAAATGTACTTAATTTTTTCAATACCTATGCCTAGCTGAACCTTATGCATGCTTATAGCAACCCACATTTTTCTTTTATTCACATTTTAACACCTACTTTATAACTTTTTACAAATAAGTTCTTTTTAGACATTTTCACCGAAAATCACTTAACAAAAGTTGTTTATCAAACAACTAACATGCATTTTCTACCATTAAACATCAAAACACACATATCCATCATGGGTAAAATTTTAGACTTTGATTATGTCTTAAATTAGTGGTAGAAATAGATAGATCACGTTACAAGGATTTCAAAAACATAAATATCATTAAAAATGGGGCTAGAACGAACTTACAATCGAGCTTGGAAGCTTGAAAAAACCTAGCCATGGTTTCTTCTTGGTACATTTGGCTATGGGAGGAAGATGGACAAAAATTGGCTTTTAATTTTGGCTTTTTAATTCATTTAATTACCAAATTACTAAAATACCCTTAATGAAAAACTTTAGAAACATACCTAACTATGCCCATTTTTGTCCACCAACTTAACCAATGGTCTAATTACCATTTAAGGACCTCCAATTTAATATTTCATAACAATTAGACACCTCTAGCTTATAGAAGTCAAGTTTTGCACTTTTTACAATTTAGTCTTTTTGACCAAATTGAATGCCCAAACGTCAAAAATTTTTTAACGTAATTTTCACGAAATCATTCTATAAAACTATAAACCATAAAAATATAGTAAAAACAAATTTTTCTGTGTCGGATTTGTGGTCCCGAAACCACTGTTCGGACTAGACCCAAAATCGAGCTGTTGCACAGATTTATTATCTATCTTAGACGTAAGCATATTCTTTATGCTAAAGGTTGTCTATGGTACTAGCCTGATTCCACATTGTTTTCGTTCCCTTTATAAGTTACAAATTGAACTCTCGTCATTATCCTTACCCTTGGTTATAAAGTTTGTGGCCTTCCCCTGATTGTCCTTTATTTATGTTCCCGTAAAAATTTGGATCCTTACCCTGATTAATTTATCTGACACTAGAATAGACTTTAGGATTTTCCACCTCAACATATCCCTCCCAAACTCACAGAACTAAATGTATTGTCAAGATATTGAATGGGTACGCCACCAACCCGGTGGGTTTATACTTTACAATCTGGCCCGAAGCTACTTGTTTGCCTTGTTCTAGATCTTCTGAAAAATTAGGTTTAACGGTTAGTTTCTATCAATCCTTTCCCTCCATCACTTTTCAAAAAACTGTCAACCCAAGGTAGTCATTGGCAAAATTTTTCCTTTGAATATTCCATGTGGTCCATCTGACATTACCTAATCCTAGTCAAACATTTTCCTATTTGTAGATTCATGATAGGCTCTACCAATTAGTTTGTTCAAGCGATTATTATCTCTAAATGGACCTTGGCGGACTTACCCGTCCTTGGCTTCCCTTTTTTACCCATGGATCCTTAGGTTTAGGTTTCGCTTGAGCATTTCATCATCTTCATACTACTCTCCATGTGAGTCATACAACGTTATTCTTTTCCATATTATGTCAGCTTTCTGGTTCACTGACCCGACAGACATTTATCCATTTCCATAGTTGAGCTATGGTCTTACACCTCGTAATCCCATGTTTATTTTCCTAGTAGACCACATTATGTTTACTGTCTCGGTGAACTACCCCGTGTTTACTATCCCAACAGACTACCCCGTGCTCATTGTCCTGGTAGACTATCCAATGTTGTCATAGTCGAACTATGGTCTTACATATGTAACCCCATGTTTAACGTCTTGGAGGACTCTATTGGTTTCCAAAACCGAGATATGGCCTTACACCTTGAACTATTTCCACGATGTCGCCCTGAAGGACCTTACTTCTGTCAAGGTGTCGCTTTATAGAGTTGACAGACAGTCATCACAATGTCACTCTAGTGAGCCAATCGATATCATTCCACAACGCAACCCAACGCTAGTGCCTCATTCATCCCAATGCTAAAACCTCATTCGTCCTAGCAGTTAAGCATGACAACCATTTATCTTGGTTAATTTCAGGACATTTAAACCTTACAACCTAGAACCCAGTTTATAGAAATCTATTAGGCGCTCTTACTTTCTCCTTCCTTAAATCCTCGAGTACAGAATGATAAGATAACTTATTGGTTACTCGATTTCTCCACTTTCAGACTCCAATTCTCACAACTTCTACTCCACGCTTTGAGCTCTCCTAAGTTCTCTTATTCTCGGGGGCAACCAAAGAAGACAAAACAAGTAAAAAGAAACTCACAGACTGAATTAAAGAGAATTTTTCTTCTTTGTTGGAATAGCCATTTTCACCTATATATATAACTTATATACATGGTTTCCCAACCCTCTTAGCCAATCATTGGAAATCATTATGTCTCCCTCTATGGAACTAGCTAGTTTCATCCTAACCAAAAAATTAGAACTCAATTATTTATTCAATCGTAGATAATTTTTATCCAAAATTCATGGTAAAGTCTGCCAACTCTCTACCTTATTCAATTAAGTCCCAAAATTCCTCTAGATTCGAGTCCTTAAAGATATTCGGGTGTGACACCACTTATATCTCACATCAAGCCATCTACAACGACCATAACAAATTTATGTTTAATAGATTTACCAGTGTTTATCTCTATCCAACCCGCTGGTGATTTTGCCCAAGCAATATACTTTAGTTGTCTCGCTAGTTATTGTTCTTTAACAGCATTGAGTTGGTAAGCATCCTCAATATGTCTAACCACGATGACACTTTGACTACATCTACTATTCCATCAACTACCACTTCTTATATAGTATGATATTTACGATCAATGTGTCTTGTCCTTTTATGATTTATTGTTTCATTAATATAGCTATTGTTGCACGATTATTGCAATACAATGTGATAGTTTTTCCAAACTAGGAATGATCTGAAGATCTATTAAAAAACTTTCGGAGCTAGACTGCTTCTTTTTGTTGCTTTAGAAGCAGTCACATATTCAACCTTCATAATAAAGTTAATAGTACAAGTCTGCTTGACACTTCTCTATACTATGACTCCATCGCTTAGGACAAAAGCACAAGTCAATACCGATTTCCTCGAAGCTTTTTATGTTTGGAAGTCAAAATATTTATATCTAAGGGGTGTTAGGTCCCTTTTAGAATATACAAGGATACTATCCCTCATTCTTTGTAAATACTTGAGTATATGCTTAACTATTTGCCAATGTTTAGGTTCAGGATTTGTCTGATATCAATTCATCATTCCTACTGCAAAGCAAATATTTGGGTGTGTACAAATTATGACATATATAAGGCTTCCTATTGTCGAAGTGTATGGATCCTTTTTTATATGCTTTCTTTCTTCTTCTTCTTTTTTTTTGTCTTAGAAAAATCATACAAAGAAAGATGGAAACTTGATGCAGAAGGTTGTGCACCTTTATTTGCATCGATCATTGCAAAACCCTCTAGAATCTTATAAATGCGAAAAGGATTTCATGTTGTTTTTCCAATCTCTATGGACTTAAATTCCTAGAACGTAACCAACCTCACCGA
This sequence comes from Gossypium hirsutum, assembly GCF_007990345.1. NCBI lineage: Eukaryota > Viridiplantae > Streptophyta > Magnoliopsida > Malvales > Malvaceae > Gossypium > Gossypium hirsutum. Next base: position 8,532,494 of record NC_053435.1, on the reverse strand, counting down.
ATTCTTTTATGCTAAAATTTTTAGTTAACCAAAATTCAACCAATGATAATGTCTCTACATAATTCCCATTGATAAATATCATCCACATATAGAATGAGAAAGGCTACATTTCCATAATTTATAAACTTATAAACACAAGGTTCATCATTTTTTTTGTTCAAATTCGAAAGTTTTTATTACTTGATCAAACCTTTGGTTCCATGAATGGGATGCTTGCTTAAGTTTACAAATGAATCTTAACAACTTGCAAACTTGATACTCTTTTCTTTTAGCTATATAACCAATAGGTTGCACCATATATATGCTTTCTTCAATATAGTCATTTTAGAATGAAGTCCTGACATCCATTTACCAAACTTGTAGTTGAGACTTACTATAATGGATAAGAGAATGTGAATATACTAGAGTATTGCTACTAGTGAAAAAGCTTCCTCGTAATCAATACCTTCTTTTTGTATATAATCCTTTGCTACAAGTCTATCCTTATAGGTTTCAACTTTTTCTTCCACGTTTTTTTTTTGTTTTGTAGATCTATTTACACCCTATGAGTTTTATCCCCTCTAATAAGTCTATAGGTTCCCAAATTGTATATTTTATAGAATCCATTCCAGCATAAAAAAAAACTTCTTTCCACAGCTTGGAATCAACATCTTACATAAAATCATCATATGTAAGTAGATCGTCATCTTATTCAGCAATTTCTATGTTACAAACATTACCATTATACATAAAGAAATCCAGTTTTCTAAAAACTCTCCCACTATGATGATGTTCCTTATGTTGTTGATTACTTGTACGCTTATTATTTGGAACAAAATTTAAATTGAGACTTAAGGGTTTTCTTTATTTCTCAAAAGTTCCTTTTATAACAATCTACTTCAACATTTAATATAATTTTCTGTAAGAAAACTGCATGTGTCGACGCTTTAATCGTCTAGTCGTTTGAGTTATAAAATAATCCAACCTTCTGATTTAACTGAAAATGGGCCATTATAACTCTCCCCCCCTAGGAATTTTCAACCCCAAAAATCTTACCAAAAAATAGGTTAGGCTATTATTTTCTCATAGTTTCTTTGGGTTCCCAAGTAGCCTCATCAATCCCATGACGATGCCAAAGAACCTTTACTAAGGCTATTCTTTTGTTTCTTAACTCTTTGATCTCTCGAGCTAAAATTCTGGTCAGTTCTTCACTAAACGACATGTCGGGCTAAATCTCAACTTTGGTTGGAGAATTATATACGAAGGATCTGATCTGTACCATCATACCATAGACACATGAAACACATTATGAATCTTTTCCAATTTTGACGGCAACTCAAGTCGACAAGCCATTGGCCCAATTCTCTCGATAATTTCATACGGTTCGATAAATCATGGACTCAATTTTCTTTTGCGACCAAATTGGAGAATATTTCTCCAATACGACATTTTCAGAAACACTTTATCGCCAATCTAAAATTCAATATCTTTACGCTTCAAATCTGCGTATGATTTTTGTAGATCTGAAGTGGTTTCTAAACTGTCACGAATCACTTTTACTTTCTTTTCAGTTTCTCGGATCAAATCAACCCCATGTATCTTTTTCTCATTAAGCTAAGTCCAGTATAATAGAGTCCGGCATTTACGACCATACAAGCTTCGTACAGTGCCATCTTAATGCTCGATTGAAAACTATTATTATACGCGAACTCAACCAATGGTAAATATTTTTCCCAATTACCTTCGAACTCTAACACATAGGATCGAAGCATATCTTCAAGAATCTAAATCACTCTCTTAGACTGACCATCAGTTTGATGATGAAATGGTGCTAAAATGCAACCGCGTACCCAAAGCTTCTTGCAATTTCTTCCAAAATCGTGATGTAAACCGTGAATCTCTATCCAAAATGATGGAGACTGGCACTCCGTGCAATTTCACAATCTCTGAAATATACAATTTGGCTAATCTGTCAAGTAAGAAGTCTGTACGTACTGGAATAAAATGTGCAAACTTCGTCAAACGATCAACAATAACCTAAATAACAACTTTCTTTTTCAGTGATAATGGTAATCCCGATACGAAATCCATCTTAATTCTATCCCATTTCCACTCTGATATCATTACTAGATGTAATAGTCCTGACGGTAATTGATATTTGGCTTTAACCTATTGACAAATCAAGCATCTCGACACAAATTCTAAAATGTCACATTTCATGCCCAACCACTAGTACATCTGTTTCAGATCACTATACATCCTAGTACTGTAACGCCCCCACGCCCGAGACCATCACCGGAGTCGAGCTTGAGGGGTTACCGAACATAATTTATCAATTTAAGAACTTCAAATCATTTGTTTCTACATTCACAGCTTTCTAGCTACTCGCATCACAGTTACAAGAAAAATCATATCTCGAGTTATGAAACTCGAAATCAAGATCCGTAAATTTTCCCTAAATATAGACTCATATATATATTTACTAATTTTTTTCTAGAATTTTTGGTTGGGCCAATTAGTACAGTTTATTAGTTAAAGTCTCCCCTGTTTTAGGGTTTGGCTGCTCTAACATATGTGTATTACGAATCAGATATCTCTCTATACAGAATTTCAATGAGTACAAGGTTTATTTTTCTTAAAACTAGACTCAATAAGGAATCTATACATATAAATAAAAACTTCTAATTATTTTTTTAAAATGTATTATGAATTTTTAAAGTCAGAATAGGAGATCTAGAAATCACTCTGGCCCTGTTTCACAAAAGTTTAAATATCTCATAAAATATAATTTATATGCCTGTTTTGTTCAATCCACATGAAAATAGACTCATTAAGCTTAAATTTCATAACTTACTCATTATTTAGTTCCATTTATACTATTTTTAGTGATTTTTCAAATTCATGTCATTGCTGCAGCAATATTCTGTTTTAAGGCAAGTTTCATCTTTCCATGAATTTTTATGAACTAGATAACCAGTTAAACTTCCATGATATCAAACATGATCTAAATTAGCCATCACCACGACTTATCAATATCAAACATTTTCTCAACCAAACATGGCCATATCATAAAATTATTTACACAAAATAAGTATATTGCTATACATGCCATACTTAAGTTTTACAAGCCATTTACCTAGATGAAAGTCCTTTGGATAGTGTGATCGAACCTTCGACCCGTCCCGATTCTCGAGCTGGCTTGTTCAAAACTACAATAAATAAAGAGGAGGGAGTAAGCATAAATGCTTAGTAAGTTCATATGTAAATAACAAGTAACATAACAATACAAATATACCAAACAACTTTAGCATGGTATCACCAAAACATATATCACATTTCTAAACATCATTCATCATCTTACCACCTTATCGTTGTTGTATCTATTTTCAACCCGAGGGTTAAGAACATACCTGTCCAAAGTGTCCATTTCACAACACTTACCAAAACGTCACTTGCATCTTAAGTGTTCTTCCATTTCACTAGAAATTTCACCCGTTGAACACATTGGAATACAACTCGGATACACGGATAATTTGCACATAAGTGCCTCATATGTAATCAAGAAATCATGTAACCCGCCCCTAATTGAACTCGGACTCAACTCAACGAGCTTGGGCGTTCGCATCCATAAGTGAACTCGGACTCAACTCAACGAGTTCGGATGCCTAGTTACATTTCACGAACTCGGACTCAACTCAACGAGTTCGGACATTCGCATCCATAAGTGAACTCAGACTCAACTCAACGAGTTCGGATGCTCAACCATCCTAGTGACATGTCACTTGTATCCTAATCTATTCCTAAGGTTCAAACGGGCTTTTTCTCTCGATCTCACATTTGCCGTCTTCCATGGAATATCGGAACTGATACTCGGTAGCAATTCATATTTATCAAGTAGTAAACATAATTTTCATATTACTCAACATTAACCACAAAGCATAATATTTCACGATTAAAATCAGCGTATCATATAATTAACATTAATAACTTAAAAATAACATTTATGCTACATTATTTACACATGAACTTACCTTGGTACCAAAATATAAAGATTTTGCAATTTAGTCCACAATCTTTTCTTTTCCTCGATCACGACTTGAATCTCGTTTTTCTTGATCTATAATACCAAATTAATCTTATTTAATACATACATTCATCAAAACAGCATTTAATACGAACTTTGGAAAAATTACACTTTTGCCCCTAAACTTTTGCATAATTACACTTTTGCCCCTAGGCTCGGGAATTAAACTTTATTCCTTATTCTTATGTTTTATAACATGCTGATCACTTTTCCCTTCTATGGCAACATCAAATTCTCTCTCTAACATATACTTGTGACTATTAGGTATTTTTGCCGATTAAGCCCTTTTACTCGTTTTCACTCAAAACCGAGTAGCACAAGTTGTCTAACATAATTTAAAATCTCATATTTTATCATAAAACACCAAAATACACAAATTTCACCTATGGGTATTTTTTCAAATATAAACCCTAGGTTGAATTATTGCTAACATAAGCTTAATCGCGCTACCGGGATTCCAAAAACGTAAAGAACATTAAAAACGAGGCTTGGAATCACTTACTATGGAGCTTGGAAGCTTGAAACAAACCCTAGCTATGGAGAACCCTTGAAATTTCGGCCTAATGAAGAAGATGGACAAAAATTGGCTTTTAATTTTGTTTTTAATTCATTTTAATAACTAAATGACCAAAATACCCTTACTACTAAACTTTCCAAAAATTCCTTCCATGTCCTAATTTTTTCCATGAACTTAAAATTGGTCAAATTGCTATTTAAGACCTCCTCATTAATATTCCAAAACAATTTCATACTAAAAACTTCTAGAATGCAAGTTTTGCAACTTATTCGATTTAGTCCCTACTTTCAATTTAAGCACTTTAGGCATAGAATTTCATCACGAAATTTTCACACAATCATGCAATCATATCATAAACATCAAAATCATTGTAAAATAATTATTTCTATCTCGGATTTGTGGTCACGAAACCACTATTCCGCTTAAGCCCTAATTCAGGATATTACAAGTACTTCCAAGATGAACGGACAGGCAACTAATGTGTGCTTCGTGTAAAATTTTCTATATAAGCTCAGGATTCCTCGGCACACAAACTCTACCTCGAAACAACAAACAATCATCAGATCCGATCTGAAACTCTAAATTAGTAGTCGACTCGCAATGTACTCTTTTAGCTTGCAATTCATTATCACATTTTTTAGCCTCACAATTTTTTTTCTAAAAACATTGGTTTAGCTTTTAACTCAGCTAAGATTGAACCATCATCAGACAAAGTCAATCGCATATTCATCCCTCTCAGAGTAAACAAAGATTTCCTACTCAGAGCATCGGCGAGTACATTCACTTTCCCCGGGTGATAATCAATCATTAACTCATAATCTTTCAACAATTCGAGTCATCTTCACTATCTCAAGTTTAAATCTTTCTGTGACATCAAATATTTCAAGTTCTTGTGATCGGTAAATATGTGGCACTTTTCATCGAATAAGTGATGTCGCCAAATAAAACGATTGCGACCAACTCCAAATTGTGTGTTGGATAATTCTTCTCATGTGTCTTTAACTGTCTGAAAGCATACGCTATCACTGTAATGACCCGAACTTTACTGTTATAGGAAAAGTGTATTTTCGGGTCTTCATTCCTGAAAAATGGATTCGTAAATATTTATTAAAAATATTTACGAAGTTAAGTGAGTGGTTAATTAAAGTTTAATGAAGTGAATTTAGCTTAATTAAGGATAAATGGATAAAAGGATTAAATTGAATGAAATGTAAAAGTTTAATTATAGAATAAAGAAAATTGAGGGGATTAAAAAAGTAAATAAGCCAAAGTGAGTGCCAAGTGTGTGATAAAAATAAAATTACATGTGTGATAAATAATGTACATACATTTGTAATACATGACTGTGTTTACTTATTATTTAAGTAACTATTAATGTATATATTATTATTAAATTGATATTATATGATAAATAAATAAAAGTAAGACAAATGTATGGTAATGATTGGATACAAATGTATTAATAAAAATACATACACTTGTAATACTTGTATTTAAGTATTAATAGATATTTATTATTTATAAAAGATATTTATTAATTAAATAATTATTTTATAAGATATTTATATGCTAAATAAATTAAATAAAGACAAGTGTATAGAAATAAATTGATATAAGTGTATTAATATATATGTATACAAATGTAAAAGAAATAATTGATTATTAAAAAGATATTTATTAATGTTATTATATTATATTATATTATATATATATAAACAAAACAAATGAAATAAAGGAAATAAAGAGAAAGGAACAGAATGTGGAATGAAAAGCAGGGGAAGGAAAGAAAGAAAGAAAAGAAAGGAAAGGAAAAAGGAGAAATAGAGATTTTAAAGCTTGGAAGTTTAATAGCTAATGTTGTCGCGGGAAATCTCGGCTAAGCAAGGGAAAGACAAAGACAACTGGAGTTAGCTCAGAAATTACGGTTTGTATTTCTATAATCCGAACTTAATACTTAAATTGTTGGATTTATTATTTAATATATATATATATTAGGTGTTTTGAGATGATTATTTGAATTGGATTGAATATTGATTATATTGAATTGATTTATGAATATATGTGAATGTTTGAATTGGAATGAATATTGATGTGGAAATTGAATAATAAATATTTGTTATATTGGAAAATATATGTAGTTGGAAGTGTGATGAAATTGATAGAAAAATGTGATTATTATGAAATTGAATATTTATTAGTGAAAAGTGAATGGAATTATATTGAATTGAAAATATAATGTTAATTAATTAAAATATGAATTAATTGAAAACTGAAAAGTGAATTAAATACCCTATTAACTAGTCGGGCTAGTCGGATATAGTTGGCATGCCATAGGATATAGAAGAGTACGGGTTTTACCGGCTTACTGATCAGGCACTTATGTGCCGAATACTATTACTGTTACCGTTACTGTTACCGATTCGGCACTTTGTGTGTCGGATATTGTTACTACCGTTACTGTTACTGTTTCAGGTTTGTTCCGATGAGGTACTCTGTGTACCGTACTGCTACTATTACTGTTACTATTCCGGCTTCGGCCGATGAGGCACTATGTGCCGTACTGGTGTGTTGGTTGAATTCGTGTATCCGTCTAGGTCCGAGTCATGTTAATAGGGGTAAATAAAGGAACTAGAAAGATCGACTGTTACTGAATAATTTAATTGTTACTGTATATCTAATTTTTACTGAATAATTGACTGTTACTGGATAACCAATCAATTGATTGATACTGAATAACTGATTATTATTGAATAATTGATTGTTACCGAATAACTGGCTGTTACTGAATAAACAATTGTTCTGATTGACTGATTGTTAATAAATATTACTGATTGATTAATTGCTATTGAAAAATAATAAATGATTTTGAATTTAAAGTAGACCAAAACATTGGTTGGAAAGTGAATGTTTGAATACTCATTAAGCTTGAATAGTTCAATATATATAAATTAATATGTTTTATAATTGTTTAAGTGTTCAGATTATAGAAATACCACTGAGTGTATACTCAGCATACGGTTTGTTTCCGGGCGCAAGTTAAGTTAAGGCTTGACAGGTGAATCAACATCCCAGGCCGATCCCGAATTCGATGAGGTAAAGTATGTTGAGTATTGGTAATGGCATGTACTTAGGATATCTTATGAGAGTCATCTAGGTTGTGAAAGTATTGATGAAATAAGTAAATTATGGTTGGCAATGGTATATAGTATGAAGTTGAAATAATTGATAAAGTAAGTGGTATACTTAAAAAGATTCATTGGATAAGTCATAAAATGTTTTAGATTGGTAAGATTTGAGTATATTTAAGTGTATTTGGATTATTTGAATATTGGCAAATTGTTTTGGTTGAAGTTTTAATTTGCAGGGTTAGAAACATTTATTTTAATAAATGACTATAATTGAACTGCACAGACCGGTAATGCCCTGTAATCCTATTCCGGGGACGGATAAGGGTTAGAGGGTGTTACAATCACTTTACCTTCTTGCATGAAAACATATCTCAAACCGTTCAATAACGCATCATTGAAAATCACAAACTCTTTACTCGACTCAGGCTGAACTAAAATTGGTGCTTCGGTTAACAGTGCTTTCATCTGATTAAAACTCTATTAACATTTCTTAGACCACTCAAACTTTATATCTTTCTACAATAAATGAGTCATCAGTGTAGATATCATTGAGATACCTTTAACAAATCTCCGATAATAGCCCGCTAACCCCAAGAAACTTTTGACCTCAGAAATGTTTCTTGGTGGTTTCCACTCAACAATCGCCGAAATCTTGCTCGGATCAACTCTGATGCCTTTCGCTAAAACAATATGTCCCAAAAAATTCAACTTCTCGGAGTCAAAACTCGCATTTGCTGAATTTAGCAAATACTTGTTTATCTCTTAAAGTTTGTAACACAATTCTCAAATGCTTGGCATGTTCAGACTCATCCCGAAAATAAATTAGAATATCATCAATGAAGACAACAATGAATCTGTCTAAATACGGTCTGAAAATTCTATTCATCAAATCCATAAAAACTACAGGAGCATTAGTTAACCCAAACGACATAACAAGAAATTCATAATGCCCGTACCTGGTTCTTAACACAGTTTTCAGCACATCTGAATCTTTAACCCTCAACTGATAATAACCAGATCGTAAATTAACCTTTGACAATATTGTTGCTCCTTTCAATTGATCGAATAAATCATCAATTTTCAGCAAAGGATACCTATTATTAATCGTAACCTTGTTAAGCTGTTGATAATCGATACACAATCTCATTGATCCATCTTTCTTCTTTACAAATAAAACTGGTGTACCCTAGGGCGAGAAACTCGGTTGTGAAAAACCTCTATCTGTTAACTATTACAACCGAGCTTTCAACTCTTTCAACTCTATCGGAGCCATTCTGTACGGAGCTATCGATATTGATGATGTTCCGGTATTAACTCAATAGAAACTTCAACCTCTCTGATCAGTGGCAATCTGAGTAACTCTTTTGGAAACACATCTGGATATTCACAAATCACTGGCACTGATTCAGTTTTCAGTTCAAACATTTTTGTATCAAATATGTACGCAAGGTAAGTATTGCAACACTTTCTCACATATTTCTGTGCTAACATAGTCGCTATTACAATAGGAAAACCATTCAAATAATCAGATTCAATACGAAGACTCTCACCATTCTGTCATTTCATCTCAATAATCTTTCGTCTACAGTTTACAACAGCATCATGCAGAGTTAGCCAATCCAATATCACATCAAACTCATCAAACGGTAAAAGCATCAAATCGGCTAAAAAATAGTAACCCCAAGTCATCAAAGGATAATTCTTGCTGACTTTATCAATTAGGACATACTGACCTAAGGGGTTCGATACCTTAACCACAAATTCAATCGACTCGACAAGTAAACTCTTACTAGACACTAAATTTGTACACACATAAGAATGGGTTGAATCGGGATCAATCAAAGCAGTTACATTAGTGTTATAAAGAGAAAAAGTATCGGTGGTAATATTTGGTGCTGAAGTATCCTCGCAAGCGCTAATAGCATAACCCTAGCTGGCGCCCATGCCTTGGATCTCACTGTTGAATCTCTAGTTACACTTCAACTACCACTCAAATCTCCAGTATTCTAGGGCTCGGCTTAACAGATTGAGCTTTTTTTTTCTCGAATTTCTCAGGGTAATCTCTAAGGTAGTGGTCGAAAGAATCACACCTGAAACATGCTCCGCTCTTCACCCGACACTTGCCATAATGTAGCTTGTTGTAGTGTTTGCACTCGAGTCTAGTAGTTCTAACACTACTCACGCTAGCTACAAATATAGCCTGGGGTTTAAGAGTGGAGTGTCTCGCATCTCTATTTCGACTAGAATACCCTGTAGAAACAATAGGACGGTAGTGATATTCTTTAGATTTCTTTTATATTGATTGATGAAACTTTCCCATAAATCTCTTCTTCGAATCTCTAGCTTCAAATTCAGCTTTTTTCATTTCTTTGTTAAGCTCATCAACTTTGTGTGCTCTGCAGACTAATACAACAAACTCTTTCAGTTCAAGTATTCCAACTAGAAGCTTAATGTCTTCATTCAACCCACCTTCAAAACGTTTGCACATAACCACTTCAGTTAGAATGCACTTTCGAGCATACTTGCTTAATCGGACGAATTCTCTTTCATATTCAGATATGGTCATACGACCCTATTTTAGCTCTAAAAATTCCTTACACTTTTGATCAAGAAACCGCTGACTTATATACTTTTTTCTGAACTCGATTTGAAAGAATTCCCATGTGACCCGGTCTCTCGGTACTACAGATATTAAAGTATTCCACCACTGATATGCGACATCTTTCAAAAGAGATACAACACATTTAACATATTTTGACAGTGTACACGACAACTAATTGAAAACTCAAATCATATTCTCTAGCCGAAACTCAACTCTCTCAGGGTCATCATCAATTGTAGCCCTAAACTCTTCAGCCCCATATTTTAAAATTTTATCAACAGGTGGTTTGTTCATACGTACCAATTTTAAAACTTAAGAAGCTACGGGGATCAATTGGGGAAAAGGTACGGGTGGAGGTAGCTGAGCAGCTGGATTAGTTCGGACAAACTCAATAAACCACTCATTCATCATATGAAAGAAGGCTTCCTTAGCCTCTCCTCCATGACCCTCAAATACGGGTCTCTATCTAGAAGAAGTCGCTCCTCGAACAGAGGCCGGCGCAATACTTTCTACATCATCAGAATCTGCTCAATTGGAATCTATTTCTATATGAAAACATGATTTTAAACTGTCAGAAATTATCACACTATCACAGGTTACAAATAGCATGTATAACTAGACTCACATACACTACGTTAGTCTGAGAATCGACTAAATCGTAGCTGTGATACCAATAAATGTAACACCCCTAACCTGTATTCGATGTCAGAATAGGGTTACAAAGCATTACCAGACTTGTACCTTATACAATTAAACATTTCATTACCAAATACCATTTAAATCAAAAACCATTCAAAGACATTCATACAGTCCCTAATACGAGCCCTCGAGGCCTCAAATAGACATTAAAAATGATTCGGGACTAAACTGAGTACTCAAGAAATTTTTACAAAAAAAATTAAAATTTTTCAAAGTGCAGGCGACATATGCTCGTGTGGCTAGGCCGTGTATCTCACATTGCCAAGAGATACGATCGTGTCTCAGGCCGTGTGGGTATTCGAAATGGGGACATCAATCATATCTTGGCTCGTGTCTGACCCCGTGTAACTCACTGACTTGGGTCACTCAGCCAACAATATACCCGTATGGCCAGATTGTGTACCTTTTGAAAAGGCCTCACATGCCCATGTGCCAGGCAGTGTGATAGACCGTGTGAAAACTAGAGGGTATACTGACTTGTGTCACACGGCCAAGCCCCACGCTTGTGTGCTAGGCTGTGTGAAGCTACTGACTTGTATTCTATAAAAGTATCAAGGGACACATGGCCGTGTGTCACACACAGTTGAGACACACACCCGTGTCTCTGCCTGTGTGGACAAAAATAGGTTATTTTCCAAGCCTTATTTCTCACCCGATATGGTACCAACCTTAGCTCAACAAGGCATATACAATCATGGAATAAATAGGCACTCAAAACCAACTAATATCAAGTTTATATCATGTGCTATCCATACATACAACATGTTATCCATAAGCAAAATCATTTGACCACTTTTAAACATATGAAAAGTACTTCCAAAGTCTACCAAAATGGTCAGTTACATATATTAGACATTGTACCTAACTTAGCATGCATACACATTCTTAATTTCAACCATTTGGTACTTAAATACCTATTCTCAAAACAAAACATTCATATAGCAATTATACCCAAAATATCATAAGGCCATTTACATATATTTACATCTCAAAACATATACCATTTTCAAGCCAAATCAATTGGCTAATACACAACCAAACCTATAGGCCACATTAGCCAAACTACCTATACATGCCATTTAACTCAAAATATAAAGTCCAAAGTACCAAAATAAGAGTTTGGTAGTGTGATACGATCCTAGATGGCTTCCAATCCAAACGAGCTTCCGAGACACTATAAAATACGAAAAAATAAACGGAGTAAGCAATTAAGCTTAGTAAGTTCATAAAACATAGAATTAAACTTACCATATAATCACAATTTAGGTAAGAAATCTCAACGCGTAACTCAATTCAATTTGGCCAAAGCCTATCGCATAACCATTCACCAAGTTAGCCAAGTATACATGTAAAAACTAGGAATTCATGTATGAATTCAAGAATTATTAAAATTCCATATACATGTAACATTTATACCATATATCTGTATATCATATATATATGAACCATTTCCATGTAAATACCTGTACTAGTTCGTATTGAACTTATATAATCTCATAATAACACTATGCCCGTTGAACCACTTAAAATCTCGTTAGATACGAGGGTAGTACACATAAGGTGTACTGAATTGTAATCTGTCAATTCTTGTACATGTAGGCTCATATGAGCGATAAACGGTAAGCTCCTTTAAGCTGAATATTGTTAAGCTCTTACGAGCTTCAAATCAGTAAGCTCATACGAGCTGCGGTGAGTCCGCAACACATGCAGGACCTCAACCAAAACAGTAACCCTAATGACATGTCATTTGTATCCCACGAATTCCTAAGGTTCAAACTGGACTCGGTAATCTTCATATATTCTCGATTATGTATTCAATAATTATACATAATAGTTTAAACTAATCACATACATATATATTTAAATCAAAAAATAAACTATACAATATATTTACACGAACTTACCTGAAACTCATACGGAGAAATACAATTGTTTATTTCATGACTTTGTCCTTTCCCCGGTTTAATTCTGAATGTTGCTTTTCTTGATCTATATAATCAAATTTAACTAACTTAGGCATCATTCTATTCAATTTACTCCAAAATTCAAGTTATGGAAAATTATTATTTTGCCCCTCTACTTTTGACTTCATTTCAATTTAGTCTTTAGGCTCGTAAAATGAAATTCGTACAATTTCATCCCTATACAAGCCTAGCCGAATTCTATACATTCATATAACAGCCCAATAATATCAAAATTTCACACATTTACCACACAATTTTCATATTTCACAATATAACCTCTAATTAACAATTTCAACAAAAATCACTTAACAAAAGTTGTTTAACTAACAAAAAAGATTCATTTTCTTCCATTAAACTTCAAAAAACCCTAAAATATACATCAATGGTAAAACCCTAGACATTCAACCATTTTGCAAATTAGTCCCAAGGCTAGCTAGGTTAAGCTACAATGATCTCGGAAACATAAAAATCAACAAAAACGGGACAAAACGCACCTATATGCAAGGGAAAAGATGGCTGAATGTTGAAGCTCCTAAAATGGTGTTTGTTTGCTGTAATTTTCAGTTGGTGTTTGAATGAAAAAGATGATCTCTTTTGTTTTATTTTATTTTATTCATTTATTACCTAATTACCATTTTAACCTTACTTAACTTTAAAAATAACAAAATTACCAAGTCATGCTCATCCAATATCACCTTTAATGGTCTAATTACCATATAAGGACCTCTACTTTAAAGTTCTATAGCTATATAACACTTTTAACTAATAGAATATAACTTTCGCACTTTACGCGATTTAGTCCTTTTTCACAAATTGAGCATACAAATGGTAAAATTTATTAACGAAATTTTTATACCATAATTATAACATGTTGTAGATATGAAAATTATATTAAAATAAAATTTTCAACTTTGGATTTTTGGTCCCGAAACTACTGTTCCGTTTTCACTGAAAATGAGCCGTTACATATTCTACCAAGCATCATCAAAACATTCAACCAACTCTCTCTATATATATATACACATACATGATCCAAATAATCTCAAATAAAAATAATATATACACAACTATATCCAAAAACCATATCATTCTTCAAAATTAGCATGACATAAATATAAGACTTCCTTAGTTCTATCCTATTTTGGAGCAATAATGAAATGAACTTCATGCAATACATTACGTCAAAATTTTTGCAAAATTTATCATCTTAGTTTAGAAGCATCTGGACACATTAACATTTAGTCTTCAGACACCAATAATTGCAACTTTCGACCCCTTAAATATTTCAGCCTGCAAACCTCATTAATTTTAGCATATGAACGTGTCAATTGGTAGCTTTCAAGTAGTATGAATTTGCATCCATCTAGATCTCATCATTCAACATTTTAAACAGGGTATTTAACTAGCAATACATCACCACCGCAATAACTATTGAGTATGAATCCTATTTTAGTCAAATTTGAGAAATAATCTTCTAGTTAAACTCTGCTTATTTGTTTCAATCAAACTTTGATTAGTCTAGATTATTTTATTATTATTTGACCTATGAATTTAGCCTATAAATAGGCCCTTTTACAACATTAAAAAATACACCCATTAGAGATTAGAACTCATAACACTTTTAGAGAATTTTGTCTTTACGTTTTAAGGATTCTTTATTTTTTGAGTTTCGGGGTTTAGTTTTTATCTCTATCTTTGTACTCTTTGTTCTTTTGTCATTATACTAAAATTATCTTTGCCTGTGGTTTTTTATCCTTTTTTGAGAGGTTTTTCCACGTTAAATTTGTGTATTCAATTTCTCAATTTCTTCCACTATTTTTTACTTGTTCGTTGCTTAATCGGGTCAATCCCCAACAATAACAATACAGGTATTTAACTAATGTACATTCAACCATCCATTAAACACCAAGCATGCAATCCGATCAACATTTTAAAGTAGTAAATCGGATCCATATAACCATGCAATTTCAAGTAGCCATATAATACACATTTTTTATCAATTATTTAAGCATGCAAATTCAAACAACATTATAATACATTCCAAGTTGTTTAGTAATAACCATAATTAAAATAATTTATTCAATTCAAAACTAGCATTTAAATGGTCTTACATGTACAATAATAACACAAGTAATTATTAAAAATTCAGGCACAATTATACAGGGCATTACACTGGTTAGGACACTTAAATTTTTGCACTATTTCAGACCAAACTAATCAGCAACAAATCAACTATTTAAATGTCCAAATTTAAGCTTCCAACACCATAAATTCACAGCAATTAAAACTGCCACTTTACCACTTTCAAACGTCATTTTAAGCACCTTTAATATCATCAAAATAAACAATCAGACACCAAAATTTTCCAACAATTAAATTTTCCATTTAACAACTTTCAGATATCATTTAAATCATCTCAATACGAATTTAATTTCAAATTTTCAATAATATACAATACTTATAGTATCTATTCAATTTAATCTTTATCATAAACAACCAATCATGTAATGGCCTAAATTCAAAGTTATCGGAACAGTGGTTTCATAACCACAAATCCGATTTAAAGAGAAATTTATTTCAATATTTTTGCATGAAAATTAATATGATCGGAAAATCGTATGAAAATATTAATAGAAAAATTTTACCGATTTAGTGGTTAGTTAGAAAAAGAAATTATTGAAGAAATTGGGTAAAAACAAGGTATCGGGACCTCTATCTCGTAAAACAGAGTTGAAAATAATTTTATAAATATTTATGAAATGTTAGTAATGTGGTATTAAAATTTCGTTAGGAAATTTTAATGTTTGGGTAGTCAATTAAATGAAAAGGACTAAGTTGTAATAGGTGTAAAAGTTGCTAGAATGATTAAATAGCTTAAGAGTCTAATGAGAAAGGATTTAAAAGGCAATTAGACCCAAAATTTATTATGGCTGGACGGAAAGGGCATGAAATCAGCAGGAAAATTGATAAATTAAGGGCAAAATTGGAACATTGCAAAATTAACTAAATAAAGCTAGGACTAAATAGGAAATATCTAGATTTCTCTTCATTTCTCTTCAATTCCAGCAGCTAAAAACGCCATAGGAGGGTTCTCTAAGCTGGTATTTCATAATCTTTGCACCAAGTGAGTTAATCCTTGCCTTTTCTTGTAATTTTTGTGTTTCTAAGACTTTTACAACTAGGTCCTACTATTAAATTCATTAGTTTTTGATTTCATGAATGAAATTGAAAGTCACCATGGTTGAGTGCTGTAATTTTATGATGAAATAGAATGAAATTAAAGCTTTAATTTGTTTATGAGATGATTTTATTAGGTAATTTCAATAGAAATTTATTTTTAGGACCTAATTGTGAAAATGCTTGGATCAAAGTCTATTGCTGAAATTATGATTCCTAAAGGTTGTAAACTAGTTTAAGGTGATAGAATAAAATGTTAATTGAGAAAAATCAACTCAATTGAGAGGCTAATTGAGTAGGGATGAAATTATCATTTATTAAAAGCTTAGGGGAAAATGGTAATAAACAGCTTGCACTAAAACAGTTTGGACAGCAGCAGTAGACTAACTTTGAAAAATCACCATAAATTGTAAAAATCGAATTAGAAGATGAAAAAAAATATAAATCTTATTGAGTCTAGTTTCTCATAGAAGAAATATGTAAGCAATGGATTTGTAAATTTTGAGATATAATGAATTTTGTGAGACAAGGTCAGAATAAATTCGGGTTCCCCTGTTCTGACTTTAAAAAATCAAACAAAATTTAATAAAAATAATTAGGGGCTTAAATTTATATTTATAGAATCCTGAATGAGTCTATTTTCAAGATAAATAAACGGGAATATCATCCGAATTCTGTATGAAGAGATAATTAATTTTTAGTGAAGAAGGGTCAGAACTGTCAGACAGCAGAACATGGGTGACTTTAAAGAATAAAATGTACTTATTGGATAAACCAAAAATTTTGAAAATTTTATGGTAAGAAGATATATGAGTCTAGTTTTAGCTAAAATTAACGGATCTTATTTTGGAGTTCTGTAGCTCGAGTTATAAATAATTTAGTGATTATGATGCAAATAGACAACTTTGAATAAACTATAAATAATAATAATGAAATTATAGAAATTGTTGCATATGAACATGAAATGTATTAAATTGATAATTAAATTTATTTATTTAGATTCAGAAGATTCAAATACGAAGCTAGATCGAGGAAAGGAAAAAATTCAGGATTAGTAGATTTTTGTACACGAACAAGTATTAAGGTAAGTTCATGTAACTTGAATTATATTCTTAAATTGCTTGAAATTGTATGTTATTGATGTGAATATGATTTGAATGTTCATTGTATGAAAATTAATGAAACATTGATATATTTGATAAAATGGGAAGAAATCCCATTTGAATGAAAGGAAAATTCGATGGATCTCTGAAAAGGAATTGACGGTAAAAAGGATCTAGCCCAGACGGGTGATCCTATCCTGATATAGCCCTCCCGAAGAATATGTGTAAAATGGATTTAGCCCGGAAAGGTAATCCGAATTAGGGTCTGAATTTAGCCTGGATTGGTAATTCAGATCCAAGCTCATTAGAGTAATTGTCGTTGCAGGGGATTTAGCCTGGACTGGTAATCCCGACAATACTCTATGAGTTTATATTACAGGGGATTTAGCCTGGACTGGTACTTGTAATCCCGCTGTAAGGATGAGGTTCGCGGGAGTGTGCTCTCTGAAATGGAAATGTGCGCACATGAATGTGAATTGACGGACCCGGGAATGTACACTAAAAGTGTACCTCTGAAAATCCATCGAATATTCCAAGAAATTCAACGGAATAAATATGAAAAAAAATATAAGGAAATGGAAATCATGTATTGATGAGCTCATCAATCATAGTATATATTATTGGTACATGGAAATTATTGTACTAACTTGAATGTTGAGTTTGTGCATGTTAGGGTAATAATGCATTGAATGGATATAGGAATGTTTATTGTATTGTATTGAAAATATTAGGTAAGTATAATTCTTGTTACATGAGCTTACTAAGCACAAAGTGCTTACTCTGTTTCATTTTCCCCTGTTTTGTAGTGTTAAGAGCTCGGAGGTCGGATTTGGTCAGAGACACATCACACTATCAACCTCAGGATTTCGGTATATAAAGAAACTTTATTTTGGAAATCAATGACATGTATAAGCTAATAAAATAAATGTTAACGTGAAATGAATGTAAAGTTAGCCATTAGTATGGTTAACAAACCTGGTTTTGGGTATGTGATGACGTTATTTTATAAATATGCATGAATTTATCTTGAAAATATGTTGAATTGGATTGGTTGATGTGGATTGTTTTTGGTTTAAAATTTCAGGGAAGGTTAGATATCTATAAAGGGGTTATTTGAGTTAAAAAAAATTTAATTCGTAAACTCCAGTAATACTTCGTACCCTATTCCGGCAATGAATACGGGTAGGGGTATTACAAATCAAATCAAATCAATTTCACTCGATTTATTATTTATAACCCACCTTATGATCTTACCATGTAAATGAGTTCATAAATACGGCAATTGAAAAGGTTTGAGTTATAGAAATATAAACCGTAAAATCTGAGCTATTTGTGGACGACTTTGCCTTTTCCTTTCTTTTTTAAGGAATCCGGGTTAACGTTAGCTACGGATTAACATAAACACATCAAATCATCAATATGCAAACAAATTCACACTCAATTGCAAATTTAAACGACTTTTACAATTTATTTAGTTTTAAAATCGAGACTAACCTAACTTTCAATTTTAAAACTCAAATATTCAACCCGATTTCATCATAGTCCAATTTGGACCTCCTATTTTTCATTTCTAACACAAAATTTTCAATTTATGCATTTCATCCCTATTGTACGAAACTATCAAACAACTTCACAATCTAGTCATTTTTCACTTCTAAGTTTAAAATCTATCAAGTACTTAAAATTTCAAAGATTCATCAATGGCCTCTTTCCAAATTTTAACAATTACAAAAAAATAACACACAGGTTAGCTAGATTAAGCTCTCGGGATTCCAAAAATATAACAATTACAAGAAAATGACTAATGTGTACTAACCAATTATGGCTTAGTTTAGCATTGTTTCTCATATGTACTTTTGGACCAAAAAGCAATTTTGAGCAAAAGATAAAATTTTCTACTTTTGCTTTTGAATAAAAAAGTGCATTTACAAAGCATCTTTGTCCCAAAAGCACTTTTGAAAAGCTCAAAAACATCTTGTTTAGCAATGCTTTTATCTCAAATGTGCTTTTTGTTTCAAAAATACTTCTTAAAAGCAATGCTTCTTAAAAACCATGCTAAACTGCGCTAGAGCTCAAAACTTCAAAACCCTTATAATCGAATGTTTCTTTCTTTTTCTCCTATGGTGGATTCGGCTATTTGGGAAAGATGAGAGTAATTTATCTTTCTTTCCACTTTCAAGTTTTTTTATGTAACACTTCTTAACCCTAGACAGTCGCAGGAACAGGTTTACAAGGCATTACAGAACATATCAGACAATTTACAATTAATTCGAAATAAATGACATACATATCTTGATTTAATCATAAAGTCCCTATAATGGACCCTCAAGGTCCAAATCACACGTTAGAATCGAATCGGGGCTTGTTCGGGTACTCCGGAAATTTTTTGTAAATTTTTTTTAACTCAATATAACCCATTTATAAATATCTAACCTTCCCTACAAGTTTCAAACTGATGCCAATCCAAAACAAATCTTTCAACCAATACATTTTCACACTAAATATACCTAAATTATGCCTATAACTTTGACTTAACCATATAATCAAATTACATTCATAAAATCATATAAAATTTTACTAACTAGCTTTATTCATTTTTCTTCCAAAGCTTAATACCAAACTTACCAAATTTGTCAAACCATTTCATTTAACTTAGTACCAAAACACCAAATATCATTTATTACAACCAAAATCATAAAACATTTTAAAGTGACCATTACAACACCTATGTACATGCCACTTTCATTTAAGGAAGAAAACATCACCAAAATTTTTGTGCTAGAGTTGGGATTGTTCGGATGTTGGATCGGGACTCTGGACTCCTATTGACCTCTGCACAGAAACAACCATACGCTGAGTACTTCATACTCAGTGGTATTACCATAATTCAAATAATAATAATAATGGAATAAAATTATCAATCATATAACTATCCAATTTTTCAAATATCAATTCATTCTTAAACTTTCATTAATTAACAATAACAATATAGTTTTTTTAGCTATTCTTCAATTTCATTCACATATCATATGTCTCAATTTCAATCACTACATGAACATTTAGTTCATGCATTTCATTTCCAATCTCAATTTCAATCCACAATTCAACTTTCTCACATTTTCAATAGTACAATCAATCAAATTCATTTAATTTTCCCATTTTGATTATTCACCCTATTAACAAACCCGAACTTTGACGAATACACGGATTCCAACCCAAACACACCAGTACAGCACATTGTGTCTAAAACGTTACGTAGTACCTAATCAGTATACGACAAATAAATGCCTGAAACGACACACGAGGTGCCTGATACGACACACAAGGTGCCTGATATACGACACATAAAGTGCCTGATTGGCAAAGCCGATAAATCTCGTACTCTTCCAAATCCTATGGCATGCCAACTATATCCAACTTAGCCCGACTAGTTAATAGGGTATTCCAATTCTCAATTAAATTTTCACTTTCATACCAAATTTAAGATCACTATTCAATTTCAATTTCACATTCAAATCAATATACAATTCAATTATACATACACTTTCACCATCCAATCCAATTCCCATTCGACTCAAATATTAATACTTACCTTATACTCATTTATTAAATATAAAATTTATATAAAACATTTAATAAAAAGTAATTTGAATTATAGTAATACAAACCCGGATTTGTTCGATTACTCCTCGACAACTTTTCCCTTTCCTTTCAATGCCAATGCTTTGGGTTCTTTGCTAGCTACGAAAATTAAAATAATTATACCATTAATTACAACACTAATTATAACAAATAATTGAATTTCTATTCAATTTACACCTTATTTTCAATTAGGTCCTAATTAACTCATTCACTTTACTAACTTAATTCATACTTCATTCTTACTCAAATTCCTATCAAATTCAACCTAACTATCAAGTGTTCATAATAAAACCCTAATTTAAAATTTCTTTCGATTTAATCGCTCAATCACAAAACTTATAGCTTCTTTTACAATTTAATCCATTTATCAATCCTAACTTGAAATTCATTCAATTAAATCCCTAATTCAACAATTTATCCAACAAGAACCATGCTTAAAAACCTATGAACTTCCAAGACTTCAACTTAATTTCAACAAAACTTTATTCTAAAACTTCTAAAACATCAAAATTTAAGTAAAAAAGACTTAATTGACTTACCAATTAAAGCTTAAAGCTCCCAAACCCTAGTTTCTCCTTTTATTTTATTTCTTTCTTTTCTTTCCTCTGTTTCAAAATGCTTCTGTTGCTCTTTCTTTCTTTTTCTTTTCTTTCTTTATTTCATTTCTTTTATTCTTTTACTTTATTAACTTAATAATAATAATTATATTAAATATCTTATTTAATAACAAATATATATATTTATTACAATTGGACACACATATATTTTACAATTGCCCACCATCCAATTGTCCTATTTTATTTATTTTATATAATTTAATATTTTAATATAATAAAAATATTTTTACTTAAATAAAAAGTAATTAAATAAATATATTAAAAATGTATAAAATATATGCATTACACTTGTATAATTTAATCACCATACATTTGTCTTTATTTTAATTTATTTTTAATAATAATAATAATAATTTAATAATTTGATAGAATAATAATGATAAATAATAAATATCTGTTTACTTAAATAAAAAGTAATTAAATAAATATCTTACAAATGTATGCATACTATTATTACATTTGTATATTTTTATCATCATACACTTGGCTTTAATTTAATTTAATTCATAATACAATATTTATAATTAATTAATTTAATAATATATTAAGTCTTTTTTCTTAATTTCTCTTAATTAGGCTAAATTCACTTAATTAAAGCATATTTAAACACACAACTAGACTAAAAAATATTCCTAATAAATATTTACGAACCCATTTCACTAAGACAGAAGCCCGATAATGTATTTTTCTGATGCCCGTAAATTTTGGGGTCATTACATATTACATGATTTGTTTTATTTTATTTTTATTATAAATGTTATAAATTAATTAAATTTTTTACTAAAACTCGTTATCAAACCATTCACCACCGTCCACTATTAATAACATGGTGGAATAATTGCCACATAAGTCCATTGACTATGATCTAAATGAATACTCTTTAGTAATTGAACTTCTACAATTTTTACAATTTAGTCCTTATACCTTAATTAATTACTAATTCGATAAAATTACCTATCCAAAATTCAATTCTCCTAGAATATAATTTCCTAAATGTTTATTAAAAAAATTTACGATCTTGATTTACGAAAATGGGTCTCGAAATCAAATTTTCTGATATCACTAACTTTATGATCATTACACTTGTACCTTAGTTAACTATTAATTAAACAAAATTATCAGGCCAAGCTTTATTATATTTCTATACTAGTGTCGTAACTTTTAATGTTTAATCTTTAGAAACACAATTTACAGAAATGACATTTCGAAATGTTAATTTTTGATACCACTGGAAATTCAGTTGTTACACACTTAGCCTTCTAACAAGTCCTCCAAATTTTCCATAATCTATTTAGCAATTTTATGGCCTTCATGTTGCTAGCTGCAGAGTGCTGCTAACGCTCGCAATTATATTAGCAATAAACTATTTTGTTTGTGTGACACCCCACACCTAATCTAGCCGCCATATCCAAGTGTGTGATGCCCACATTCGCTTTCGAAGCAACTCCAATTCAATCATACATTTCATTCCAATACAAACAAATTTATAAAACATTTACACGGCCCAAAAAAAACAATCCAAATTAAAAGATCTTTTAAAACATTTTTGAAACACATTTTGATTCTAAACATGCTTACAAAAGCAATCGTGAATCTACAATATGTTTTAAAGGACTTACTCTGAAAACAATAAATTAGGTTGTGACGTGAAAATAGGGGATGTCACGGTGTCCTTTCATGCCAAGCGTGGTTGGGATAAGAAACGACTAGGTCACAACGAAAAGTAAAAATGCCATGGCATCATGACAAAGGATGTCACGATGTGACTTACTATCTAGCATGAACCTTTCCAAAAAGTACAAATCTTGAACTTATTTCAAACCAAAGCAATTCCATAACTAAAAGTATTAACATTCCATGTTCAAGGACTCATAAAACTCAACAAAACACACTTAGATATATAAGGCACCTCCATAAATACTCGATATCAAAATCAAACATCAATTTGGTTAACTTGGCACGTAAGTAACACAGAGAATATAATTTAAACATTATGCAAAGATCCTAGTATGTCATTTTACAACATATATACACACTTAGGTTACAAGATGCCAACACTTTCAAGTTGCCAAAATGGACCATAATATCGATACCTTACCAAGGTTCAATATGTCACCCTAACTAGCTAAATATAAATATGCAAAGCCATCCTAACACTCAATTGAAAAATCATAAATTTTTAGCATCTAAAATCACTTTATCAATACTATCATCTCAATCAATGCAACACACTTAGATAAACATGATTCATTAATTAGCAATCTCAAGACTTATGCTTACTTGACCAAATGCCATCATTAAGATTACAAAGTGGCCAAAAAGTCACGACATAAATATCTACAATCCATATTAATCAAAAGATCCTATAGGACTCTTAGTTACCTAGGTACATGCCATTACGACTCACAAAACATAACAAAACCTTACAGAGATTTTAGTTGAGCTAAGATGTGAATTTGGATGCTTTTGACATTCATCAATCAATCTGAGACCTAATTGTCACCTACGTACGGAAATAACAATCTGCACGTTGAGCAATTAAAATAATCTTTGATCACTCTCTGGTATAATTGTTGTTCGAATATGATTCAATATTGCCTTTTCAGAGAACCATTACTTTAATGCTCTTTTATTTTTTATATAATTCTAACTTATTGACGCTAACCATCTCCATTTTTTACTGCTATTTTTTCTTAGATCCTACTTGATTGAATATGCCTAACTACTAGGCTAGACTTAAATTTTAATTGGTATATAACTTTATATTAATTAAGTGATAAATAAGATGCAAAGAGTTGTGTTCAAGTAATAACTTTGTCTTTACATCAATAAAATTATCATAATTTACAAAAAATTAACACAAATTTTTTACCTTAATTTTTTATCTAATAATTATAAAATAAATTATAATTATACTTATCACAACTTTTTTATATCTTTTATGTTTGGAGTTGTATTCAAGTAACAACTCTATTTTAAAATTAACACAATCTTTTTAACTAATATTTCTAAATTAATATTAAATTATTTTTAAAGCTAATTTAATAATATGATAGAAAATGAAAGGTATTATCATCAATTTGAAGGTTTCTCCAAACTTATGTTCTTATATATATATAACTCATTATTTTCCTTTTCTTTCTCATTTTTTTTCAAGGTAAATGTCAAAATCACACATGAATTTTGCTCTAACGTGTCATTTGATACATAAATTTTAAGAGTTATGTTTGTAATTTTTAAAAATTGAATCAAATAAAAATTTTAATTAAAATTATAAAAAATTAAAATTTATGTATAATATTACATATCCTATCAAAATTTATTTATAATTTTGAGATTTATATATAATTTTTTAAGAATAGTCTGACTTGGAAACGGATCCAGGCCCCTCATTTTATAATTTTCATTAGCATTCAACCTATCTCACTATCTTTTTTGACGAGGGAAGATAAAATCCAAGGAAAATTGAAAAAAAAAAAAGTGGATTATTTGGGGTTTAATAAAGTAAAATAATTTGATTACTTCAATGTGTGAAAAGAACATGTTTTGGAAGCGTTGAGCTTGATGACAGTTCCATACGGCATCCTATTTATTTTGTCGATACTAAAGGCAGGTATAAATGGTGGAATTAAAGGGCAGATTCCAGGCCATTCTAGATACATGTCCAAAACTAGCTATGGTAACTATGGTCAATGGCTTATGTGTACTTTTTTCCGCCTGACATTTACATATTTCATAAATTGAAATTTTAAGTGTTTTATTACTAAATTATATAAATGTTAATTTTATATTAAAAAATATTTGATAAAATAATAAATATAAGTATTAAATATAATTATGTTGTAATACTTTATACACGACCTAATTTACTGGATCCAAATATAAGATGCCACAATACTTACGTACTTAACAAAATTTTACAATCTGCGAAAATTATACTAAATATACATATTATTTATTTAAAATCCTTTTTAAGATAAAAAGTTTGAATGAAACATTTATCGTTTATCACAGACTCTCAAAAGTAGTATAAAGTCTTACAACATAAATACTTGATAAGATAGATATATTCTAGCATATATTACTATTTGTCATTTGAAAACATGTTTCTAAAAGTATCCCTCTATATACATAGCATCGTCCTACGATCAGCCACCTCGGCGCATTTCCTGGCTTGGTTCTTTCTGGCGAACGAGTTCAACTCAAAAACCTACATTACAAATAGACGTCTGTAAGTTCAACAAAACTTAGTGAATCTTAACCACTATTACCTTTAATCGACGTTGAGTTTCCACTAAATTAAGAATTTTAAACTTCCTTTCAGACTTTGATAGATACTTTTCTGATCCACGGTTGGTGGATAATCATATGCCAATCTCTACACCTAACCATCCTATACACACTTCGTTCGATTGGCGGATCACAGACTTTATACTAGGGGTGAGTATTCGATCGAGTCAAGTCGGATCGAGTCAAAAAATTTTGAGTTAGTCGAGTTGACTAATCCTATTTTAGCAATCGAACTCAATTCTAATTTTTTTCGAATCGAATTGAATCGAGTCAAAAAATTTCGAGTCAAGAAGAGTCGAGTTAACGAATCCTATTATTTGTACTTAATGTTGCGCTTACATGAACTGATTATTTAACTAGTAAAAGAAGTATAAAATTATTTAACAACATAAACAATTTAATGATTTTGCCTTTTAACTTAATTAGTAACATTTATCAAAATAACGTAGTTTTACCTTTTAACTTAATGGTTTTGACTTTTAATTTTAGAAAAGGTAAACATTTATTAAAATGACATAGTTTTGTCCTTTTTTATTCGGATTTTCGGATAACTCGAATTGTGTAATTCACATTAGAGTTAAACTGAAAAACTTATTTTTTTATTCGAGTTGATCCAAATAACTTGATTAACTCAAATAACTTAAACTATTTAATTCAAAATTTGAAAATTTTATCGAGTTCTTCAAATCGAATCGGATTTTGCTCACCCCTACTTTATACCATTTCTCAAATCCCATTACACCAATTCTTTACAGATAATAGTTGGATATGCTTCTCAGAATGATACTCAGTGGATGCTACTCTTGACGGATTCTTCTACAAGATCCAATGATTATCATAAAACTAGTTACGTCGTATCTTCAAATTAGTCCAGATAAACAGACTTGCTTAAAAGGATATAACAATTTAATTCAAACAATAGATTCTTAGATGTCTCCAATACAGGACCTAAGAAATTCCAGGTTTAACATACACTTGCACCACCTAAAATTTCAAATACACAAAGTTCTTTGTCCTTGTGGCCACTATGGCGTATTCCCTAGTCTATCACACTTGTTTTGAGAATTCATTCAGAAAATGCCTCGAAGGCATACCCACGTTTCACCATACGGCTGACTAATAACTTGTCATTAGGCTCGTACGTTAGAATTCATTACACAGGTTTTCCAAATGGCTTGTCACCAAGGCTCTCCATATAAGAACCCACATAAGATTTACAAAATTCGCCATACAAGCTCTTTAGATAATTTATCACTCAGGATTTCCTGATTGCTATGGCATTAAGGCTTTCCCCTGTAATACACTACAAAGACTTTTCATGTATCTCATAATAAAGGTTTTTCAAGTAATCCGTGCTTATTATCCCAGCAGACCATCTATATGGATGCAATAAAGCTTCTCCCACATAGTCTTATACCTTTACGCCCTCTTGGAGTATTATCATGTGATGCCATGGCCATAGACTTTCCACAATTTTATTCTGTGATCTGCCAATCTGATAAGCATTATAGCTGCCCTACCGGAGGCTATACAATAAATCTCAATTTTCATAGTGATTTGTCTGTTCGATTGGCAATATGCCTAACCTACCGAAGGCTACACAATATATAATTTTTTTTAGATTTATACATACCACAGACTTGCATATACTATATTTGTACCACAACAAAGGTCTTTTTACTTAGACTTTGACTATACACACATATAACACTAATTATTATCACCAACACATTCCAAAGATGACGTACCAACTCTCTAACAGCAAAGACACTTATCATGCAACTTTGTATTCAAACACACATCAATACTCTTCCTTTACATCTATACAGATATCTTCTCAAGGAGACTCAACTTTACCTCGGTCCAGAGCTTCTGTTTTGATCGTTCGTTTTAGTTCAGCAGCAGTAACTACTTACAAGATTACAGAATTTGCATTAGAATCCTCATTTATGGATAGTTCACTAACGTTTCAACTATATGGGACCCCTCTCCTAAGCAAGGTCTTCTACAAGCTCCCACTCCTCAACAATAGTAACATACAGGGTTATAAAACTTACCAAAAGGCTGAATCATCTACTAATTAAATGAGATCTTAGTTTGATCTTAATGAAGAAGAATAAGAGAGTGTTGAGATTAGAAAGAAGAACCTGATCATTAAGTAGAAAGAAAAATCATCTGAAATATCCCCCTCTCATAAATATACTCTTGGTCCCCCTGATTTTCTTACCCAATTCAAGGTAGGTAAAAGAAAATTCAGCGAAAGTTTACCTTATTGTTGACCAGTCATAGGGAGGGTCAAATCAATCCAATTTACTCCTGTTGAGAAGTGGCCAACCATGTTATTATGATGAATAGTTTGCTTGTTTTAGTGTACAAGCAACCTTTCATACATCTTGCTACTTTGATCTTTGCTTTTAATGCTGCAGAATCCTAACAACTCCCAACAAACCCGATACAGATCTACTTGAATAGTATTCATTTAAATCGGGCATATCATTTCTTAGCAATGACTCATGTATGGCGTGATCTTAAGGACAATTAAGTCCCTTACTGTTTTTTCATACACTTGGTAAGTTCTTAGTGCTCAATCAAAACTCTGAAGCGTACTCGTTCTTCACTTGAAGTTACTCTGCAATTAAATCTTTAGATACCGCCAACGAGCAAGTTTTTTTATTAGTTTGCACCAATACTCTGACTCGTCATTAAGCCAACAGGGTGACGGATTATGCTACCACAGCATGCCAAACAGTTTACATACATACTTTACTCGTCTTTTTGAAATCGTTGATTTTTAGGGTGTGACATATGTTATTTAATAAAAGTAAATATTGATTTTTTTAACTTTAATCTTATTAATAAAATATTTTATATTATTTTGGATAGTTTTAGATGAAAGATAAATATAGTAATTTGAATATCTCATTTTTTTAAATGATAAATTATTTTAATTTTTTAATAAAATAAAATCAACTTAATATTTTATATTAAATGGTAAGTAGCTACGAACTTACTTATCTTATTCAACATTTTTTTATTGAAAATTTTATATTAAGTAAAAAATTAAAATAATTATCAAACACGTTTAGAATATTAAATGTTGAAAATTTTCATTAAATGAAAGTTTTCAATGGTTTATCAAACACACCCTTACTCTACTTTTTCAGCCATCAAATAATTGTCAAACATATGAAAATGAAAATTCAATAGTTTATCAAACGCACCCTTACCCTACTTTTTTAGCCATCAAATAATTGTCAATTTTTTTTTGTTATTGTGGTAAATAGGGTATCTACTATCAGTAATAATGATTAATTTTGTTATAGGTACTCCTTGAAAAAGTAAATAGGTAGTCATGAAATGTGTTTAATTCTCATGAGCAGGGGATCAAACCCCTTGACCACATGGTTAATGGATGAGGTGAATAACTATCACACCGCATCTCATGATTGCATTATTTGTTATACTCAAAACTCTACTATGGATGTTTTAGATATAAATAAAAGTATCATGTTCAAAAATCGAGTTTTTACAAAAAAAAAAATTTAAAATGTTAGTTAGATTTGTGTTCTAATATTCAAGTAGACTTAATTATCAGTCAAGCTAGATCACGTTTAGGTCGAGCTGGTGCAAATTATAGACTCATTTTCTAGGTTCGACCTAGCTCAAAAATGGGACTAAAATTAAAATTTATATTAGCCCGGTAGCCAAAATAACATTTATATTATCCTTTATGCAAGGATGGATCCTCGATGTATAGACTAACAGGAAAACATGAGTTTTAGCATTCAAACAGTAATATTTCATTTTTAATAACTAGAAATCAATTTCTTAATACAAACATATCTCAACAACACTCCAAAAAGTTATCTATTTATGGGTACCTTTGGATTGCTTTAAACTTAGAAGCTTTTCAGCTTTCAAACCTGCTTTAGTTGGTGTTTGGGTAACATCATTTCAGTGATATTTGGCAACTGACGCCAAATTCCGGAATTTGGTTGGAGCGCAGGTAAAAGTTTCTGTCAACCCACTAATGCCACCTTTTCATATTTATGCCCACTATCTCTCTCTAAACTATATTAGTACTCATCTCCTTTTCACATTTATGCCCACTATCTCTCTCTAAACTATATTAAGGCTCATCTAATTATAATTTTTTTCTTTTTTTGTCGAAAAGTTAAAAAACTATTATTTAATTTTATTTTTTTTGTCACCTAATTATTTTAAATTTTTGGATATTTTTATTTTTACATTAGTCAATTGGACAATAAAAAACAAAATTGAATAGTTAAATAACCAATTTGTAACTTTTCATGGTTGTATGTAGAGTTAAGCGTTCAATCTAATTTAATCGAATGAAAAAAATTTTGAGTTAATTGAGTTAACGAATCATATTTTGTCATCCTAATTCGATTTAAAATTTTCTCGATTTAAAAACTCAATTCGATTTAGGGTTTTGAGGTAAAAGTTTTGGGGGAAATTAAAAAGATCTAAGTATTTGCTTTAGGGGGAAAGTAAAAAGATTTAGGGGTTTGGGTTAAAAATATAAAATATTATAATTTGATATTCGATTTATTTGAATTATTAAAAATAAAAAACTCATCTAAATTCGAATTCGAAATTCGAAAATTTTTTGAATTTTTTAGTCCAATTGAGTTTTATTCACCCTTAATTAAGTGACCAAAAAGGAAAAAAAATAATTAAGTTATCATTTTGTTACTTTTTATAGTGAAGTGACAAAAAAATAACTCCTAATAAAATGTGTATATATGTTTTCAGTCCTAGCACTTGCATGTTTCTTTTCGTTCACATCTCATTACTAAAAACAAGTTAATTACTTAATTCATTTAAATTATATTTATAATTCAATATAATAAATCAATTATTTAAATAAACCTATAAAATAGCATTAGAGAAATTTAAATGTCGAATGCCATTAACATACTTACTGCTCTACGGAACTAATGTAAATAATAATTAAATAAACCATAAAAGTTTATATCAATAATGAGATATTTTCATCATTTCATTAATAAGTTTATTATTTTAAATACAATTTTATTTTTAGTTTTTTTATTGATTTCATATGTATCAAATAATTTAAAAACTTACATATTATATATATATATATATATTAATTTTTTATGTCTTCAATAGTTATACCATCACATCACCACTACGATTGTCCTTAAATCCAAATATATATTTACTATTAATTTTGATCAGATAAAAAATAATTATTTTTTAAAAATTGAATTGATATAAGAGTGGCACTTGCGTTTAGGATGCTAAATCCATTATCTTTTGTTAAATATGAGAATATGATTCTTTGGAATATTGACGGGAAGATATGTATAATTGAAAAGTTAAAATTTATGTTTGAGATAAAATTATCTTTTTTTTCTTATTTATTATTTTCATTATTTTTATGCCTTACTTTTTCCCCTATTCACAATTTTTAGATACTAATTAATTAAATTTTAAATTATACTCTAATTTAATAAATTTGAAATGTTTAAAATTTATATTCAATGTAATCATATATTAATTTATTTTTATTTAAAAATGAAATATTAAATTGCTTGTTTATTATAATAATATATATTTTAAATTAATAATAAATTAATCATTGAAAAATGTTAAATTTATATTTTATTTTATGAGAGAATTTTGGAAATTTATTATAATTCTTAATAAAATAGTGAACCCTCAAGATTTTAATTAATATTTTCAAAAATCACACCGCATTATAATCTAATGAGGAATTTAAGGGCGTGATACCAGAGAAGATAACTGACATTGTATTATTACCCTGGTTTGGATTGGGCCCAAAGTATATACCAACTTAGGTTAGCGCAGCTCATTCCTTTCTGTCACGTCTCTATCACTCAGGATATTTCTCCGCAGAGACCAAAGTCAAAGTCAAAGTCAAACCTCCACTGTCGTGACGCAGAGATCTGTTGGTTCTGTTTTCCCATGTCCTAAACAGAAAACACAATAATGCTTTCCTTTTTCTTGTCTCAAAACAGAGCGCAACTTTCCTGATTTGCTCTTCTTCTGGTTTATCATAATAGTTTCTTTATTTGGGTATTGTAGAAAATAATAAAAATAAACAATCTGGTTTTGCTTTAAAAAAGAGAGGATCAAATTATGGCTGCTCCGCCTGAATAACCAAAATTATCATATTAAGGGCTATTTTTGATGCTTTGATCCGTATTTCAATCTCTCTTTTTGGTAAGAACTGACATTTTGAATGTTCTAAAAAAAGTAATACTGTTCCAAGTAAAAACCAAGTGTTTCAAATTCTCAAATACCTCCCCAAAAATATTTTTAGTAAATTTTCCCTAGGTGAGAGTTGTAATTTAATGAAACTTTAACTTCATATTCTGTTTTTCTTTTTACAAATTTAGACAGCACAATTTTTTCTTATTTACACGAAAAGATGTTTTTTTCAGTTGGTGGTTAATTTTACATGCAAATTTATTTTAATTGTTGTGAGAGGGGCGAAGTTGTGTTTTGGGGTTCCGTAGTTTGATCCAAAGAATCCCCATTCCGATCCGCTTCTCACTTTTTGAGCTGTTTTCATTGATTTCGGGATCTGAGTTCTTGTTGATTGTACTATAAGCCTTTTGGGATCTTCCTTATTCAATTCGAAACCTGCATTTGTAGACGAAACTTGGGTTCTAATACCGGGGACCTTATTATTTCAGGGGCCAGTAAATTGAATCCTACAACACAAGAAGAAAACCCTGTTGTATGAAGCATTCAAATCATGGGTTGCATTTGCTGGAAAGGAAATCGATCAACTAAATATTTCGAAAATAACCGTCACAAAAAAGGCAAGGCCCACAAAGACTCAACAAAAACAGCAAAAAGGTTTCCTGTTTTCTCTAAGAAGGACAATGCAGTTTCTCAGGCTGCATCCTCTTCTGATGATGAGGAAAAGAAGACTGTATTGTCTGTTGTTGAGAGGCCTAAAAAGACCCCATCCCACTCGCAAAGCCTGTCAACCGAGGCTCGGGTCAGGAGTGGACATAACCAGATGAGGATTTCCAGGATCATGGATGTCACTGGTGGTGAGAAAGGTGCACAGATGGTTGCTGGCTGGCCTTCTTGGCTTGCAGCTGTAGCTGGAGAAGCCATCAATGGGTGGATACCTCGAACGGCTGAGTCGTTTGAAAAGTTGGAAAAGGTCTACAAATTGGTTTTACCTTTTCTTAATTCATTTATAGTTTTGATTCTAGTGCTAATTGTATTAAATGGTTCAGAAATTTGTGTTTTTCTTATATATGCTTGCTTTGAAATTTATATTCTATATACTACCTAGTGTATGTGGTTAAAATGAGCGAATCTTTTGTTGATGTAGCTCTTAGAATTATTGCGCAATCTTTTATGCCTACTGACTCTTTTTTCCTTTTCCACAACTTGACTGTCCTGCTAATAATGTAGATCGGTCAAGGTACTTATAGCAGTGTGTACAAAGCTCGCGACCTTGAATCAAACAAGATAGTTGCCTTGAAGAAAGTGCGGTTTGCTAATATGGACCCTGAAAGTGTTCGCTTCATGTCGAGAGAAATTATTCTTTTACGTAGGCTTGATCACACTAATGTCATGAAGCTTGAAGGTCTAATTAGTTCTAGGGTGTCTGGAAGTTTATATCTTATATTTGAATACATGGAGCATGATCTTGCAGGGCTTGTGGCAACACCTGGGATCAAGTTCACTGAGGCTCAGGTATATTCATCTTCGATGTTTATTTGACTATTTCATTAATGTTGTTCAAATAACCATAAAGATCTTCTGCGCTTCTAAACAATATATGGATGGTGAAGAACACTATTTTACAAGAACTCTACTACATCTTGAACTGTGGCTTTTCTTTGGTTTTTGATTGTACATATTGGGCATGATGCATAAACTTGTTAGCATTCACTGCTTAAATACAAAACAGTTGGTGGAAACACCAATCTTCAGATATTAGCTACTTATACTTCGTAGCAGTTTGTCTAACTTCCATTATAGTGTGCCATTATTTGATTTCTGAAGAACTATATACCCCTTTTCATTTTTTTAACTCAAATGAAAGCATTAAACTTAGTTGTTTGTGCTCAAATGCTAAATTTTATGTGTTATCTCTGCAGATCAAGTGTTATATGCAACAGCTGCTTCGTGGTCTTGACCATTGCCATAGTCGAGGTGTTTTGCACCGTGACATCAAGGGCGCAAATCTCTTGATAGATTATAATGGCAACCTCAAGATTGGTGATTTTGGACTGGCAACACTATTCCGTCCCAACCAGAAGCAGACTTTAACAAGTCGTGTAGTAACTTTATGGTACCGCCCT
Organism: Gossypium hirsutum; assembly: GCF_007990345.1. Classification (NCBI taxonomy): domain Eukaryota; kingdom Viridiplantae; phylum Streptophyta; class Magnoliopsida; order Malvales; family Malvaceae; genus Gossypium; species Gossypium hirsutum. The sequence continues at coordinate 8,498,350 of NC_053435.1, read as the reverse complement.
CCTGAGCTTTTGCTCGGTTCTACAGACTATGGAGTTGCTGTTGACCTGTGGAGTTCTGGTTGCATTCTTGCTGAATTATTTGCTGGAAAGCCTATCATGCCTGGAAGAACTGAGGTACTTATTTAAGTTTTGGGGGTATTGACCCGTATTTTGGAAATTCTTTTGTACATCAGGCTTCTGATGAAGTTTTGTGTCTCTTATGTTAGAAGAAATAAATCCTCTAGTAGGATTATTACTGTTTGTATGCATCCATGGCTATATATATAGTTGTATGTGTTTGCGGGTATGGATGTTGGTGAACATGCATGAAGAATGGAAAAATATACATGCAAAGAGACTTCTGCATTTCTTTTCACATTATGAAACTGGCAGACCAGGATGCTAAAAGCTCGACTTTCAAGTCATACTATACAGCAATTTGACTATTTTGCTTCAAATTCTGCAGGCATAGTGGTACTGTTCTATGATCTAGGTACAGAATTGCTTAGACTAAAACTATGATCTTATATAGTGATTAGGCTTTGTGAATTTACTTGTCACCTCATTTCTCTTGTAGGTGTCAAATTATTTGCTCTTTCAGGAGAGAGGTATGAGTTTGTGTTTGTGTTGTGTCAGTGTTTGCTTTTAATGTACTCTGCAGGGGAGAGGGAGGCATTGCTGTTGGTGTAGTGCGTATCCACAGAGCTGATGTGGTTTACTTTTAGTTGAGAATTTACTGGAGCATGCATTATCTGATGAACTTATTTCTGTCGTACTTTTCACTGGCATGAGATAATTATGAACATACAATGAATGTATTGTCTACACTAGAATTGTCTATAAATGTTCAGAATTTACCCATAGAACTATCCAAGTGCAGTACACTTAGTCCTACAGTTGAACATTTCTGGAGTGTGGTGATCTCAACATTTATCTTTTGTAGGTTGAGCAGATGCATAAAATCTTCAAACTTTGTGGATCACCTTCCGAAGAGTATTGGAAGAGATCAAAATTGCCTCATGCAACTATTTTCAAACCTCAGCATCCTTATAAACGTTGTGTTTCTGAGACATTCAAGGACTTCCCTGCCAATGTGTTGGCCCTTTTAGAGGTTCTTCTTGCAATAGAACCCGAGTGTCGTGGAACTGCTTCTTCAGCACTTGAGAGTGAGGTAAAGCTAGTTTCCCTCCAAGTCATACATTTTTATCTAGGTTATGACAGCTCTTTTAGTTATCACCTTATTATTTACATATACTTCTTTTTGGGATCAATCTTTTTGTTAGTCCAACTGCTTCTTTGTGTACTTTTTCCTTGAGAATGAGAAAAGACTCCTAGCTTATTGGCTTGACTACATTCTGACATCTACCATTCACAATCTTCATAAGAGAACTCTTCATGGTTTAGTTGGGAATTTGAAATATCTGTATAATAAGCAAGAAGCCTTTCTTAGCATTTTAACTCTTTTTTGGTATTCCTTAGCATTTTACCTTCAGTTGGGATGCCATTATTTATGATCTTTAATAGTGTAATCTTCCACATACGGTTGGGTGTTTCAGCTATCCAACTTGTTGGTATATTGGTACACATCAGGTTTTCATTTTACTTGAGAAATGACATTTTTGCCAAAGTTATCTAGGAAATAGTATTGCACAACATGTGTTTGTGCCCTGCTGGGCAGTTCATCATTGGATCTTAGCATTCTTTTTGTTTACGGTATTTCATTTTGGTAAGTTTGTTTTAACTCTGGAATTTTTCATCCAGTTCTTTACAACAAATCCTCTTCGCTGCGGTCCATCTAATTTGCCTAAGTACCCACCTAGTAAGGAGTTTGATGTCAAGCTTCGAGATGATGAATCCAGAAGGTATTTTTCTGCTTTTTGTATTGAGAATTTGTTTTTCTTCATTGAAGTTTTGTGAATTTGTCATTTTGGCGTTCTTTAAAATTTTCTGATAAAGTACAAAAACAACTGTCCTGCCTGTTTGGTAATTGGAAAACCAGGCAAAGAGCAGTTGGTGGGAAACTGCGTAGGCATGATTCAGTTAGAAAGGTTTCTAGAGCTGTTCCAGTCCCAGAGCTAAATGCTGAGTTACGAGCATCCATAAAGGTACTTTCTAACTTGTGAGATTTATTTGCTTATGCATAATACATATATTATGATAGTATGTAACTATGGTGTTTGAACTTTTCTCAATGGAAGTCAGCCCCTTGATCTGGACTTATATTTATTGTATTGCTTGAGACAGAAGCGGCAAGGACATTTCAATGCTAAAAGTGTGAGTGGAGTAAGCTATCCTCAAAAGGATGGGAGTGCCGGCTTCCTTATTGAACCTCCAAAAGGAACGGCAAGAGCTGTATACTCTCGTTCTGGCCAATCATTGCCCCCTGCCAACTTTGGGTCTTCACCGAGTATGAAGGGAAATGAGATTGAGTCTGTGAAGGCTTCTGCTCAAGCATTTGGCTCTCCAAGGAATACTGAAGAGCCGAGAACTCAGACAGCAAATGCACATCGTGGAGCAATGGAATTGTCTAGATTTTCTAACTCGGTTGCAGCTAGTGGCAGTTCACAGTTTGATATGACCAAAGAAAATACTATAAATCCACATTGGCCAGAGGGGTGTCTTGGCAACAGATGTAACCATCTGGATAATTCTGGCTCCTCCAAAGAGTGGGAATGGTCACATCAATTACGTGGTAGGCCAAAAGTTTCACTTGTAATGGATGAACTATTGTCTTCCAAGGAATCAACTGTGGTAAGAGCATTATGGACAGTTTTATCAATCACGTGTTTTGTCCCAGACATCATATATCTTTCCTTTAGTGGCAGGTTCTATATCCATTCTTCTGACAACTGATCGATGGATGCAAAGCTTTTATCTGATTGCCATATCTTAAAAAATTGGCAAAAATTTGAAGCTAGAAGCTTTTACTTGGCAAAGAACATAGTTTATAACGTTTCCTAATGTCTCATCTGTCTGGAGTGAGTCACTAATGCCTACTTTTGTGTGTTAATCCAGGCTTATGTTCCCCTGAACAACCGAATCCATTATTCTGGACCGTTGATGCCTCCTGGAGAAAACCTTGACGAAATGCTCAAAGAGCACGAGAGACAGATCCAAGATGCTGTCCGCAAAGCTCGTTTAGACAAGACAGGTAAAAAGTAATTTGGATGATATTGGACAAACTGAATTGGTTGACGAAAATTGGAAAAGAAGCTTTTACGGGCTTTATTTTGATACAGAAGGTGGTGAGCAGAGTGCCAATTGAAGTAATAGGGAAAAGAATAACTCCATGTGGAGGTCTGACTAGTCTTGCTGCCACAAGAGATTCAGTAATCATGAAATTGCCATGGATTTCAAGTTGACTGCCGGATAATAACTATTCCATCCCATTTCAATCTGAAGCTGTAACAAAACAAAAAGATGGGAGAATAGAGAATGGTGTGTGGTATATGTTAGCAGTCCAAAATGTTCTAAGAAATGTATAAAATTCCGAAAAAATATTCTTGTGTCATTCTTTCAAATTCTATTTGTTCATGGTTAGTTGTCGATAGAATTCTTACATGTAAAGATGAACTCATTCATTCATTCAGTATTTTATTTATTTATTGAAGGGCTTTCTTAGTTAAATCATTGTTATTATTATGTTGTATTTCAGAGACATTAGCAAACTAAAAGAATTCTCAGTGAGGACAAAAATTATAGAGAAAGTCGTCACCAAACACAAATCCACCGTGACTGCCCCGTTGGGACAATGAGTCATGAAAGGCTTGTACCAAAAATGAGGTGGTTGATAAAGACGTTAAGAAAAGCTGAGCATGACTAGGGAGAGTGGTTTTGGTGCTATACGGCTCATGCCATAAGTGCTAGTAAAGACCCTACAAGGTTATATAGTACTAAATGGGTGCTGTGATTTCTTCCGAAATAAGATAGTCATGTGGATTTAATCCGTTCGGGAGACCTGGAGAGTATTAAGTGCAATCTGAACAGATGAACACCTCGGATGGTAGGAATCCTCCGAAGAGATGATGTGTTATGAGTCTAAAGATATGTAAGAAAGAAATTGAGTCTGAAACTTGATAAGCTTTATGTATGGATACGAATTCAGAACTTGTGATATGAAATTTAAAACTCATTCCTATATGTTTTAGATTCACTGTAAGTCTTTATTTATTTTGTTCTGTTCGTTCTAATGGATTAACGATTAGCACAATCCAATAACTATTGGGATTAAGATTGTATGTATTGACAAGTGAAATAAGAAGAAATTAGAATTGATGCCTTAAGCAAGTAATAAGAAATCATGGAAAAAGAATCAATGCATCAAGAGAGTTACTCGGTGACTTTCTAGATGAAATTTTGAGAATGAAATTTTTTTAAGGAGAGTATTATATATATCCCAAAATTTTTTATTTGGCACGTGGCATTATTTTAGTAGCAAATATCATGAATTTGCAAGAAATTTAGAAAATGAGTCATTTACGAATCTTTATTAAGTCAAACTTAATTTTAGAATGGGAAATAATGAAAAGAATTTTAAAAGGGAGAATGTGGTAAAAAAGATTAAATTGTACATTTTAAAAAGTTTGAGAAATAAAGTTCAAATTTGACCAAAATGGGAAAATGTGAATTATTAGTGACTAATTGGTAGGAGAATAAATTAGATTAAATGTTAGCGTAATAAAAATCACTTTTGAAACCAAATTGAAAAGATTTAATTGCATAAGGACTATATTATAAATATATTAATTATGTCGAGCAAAAGGTGAAAGTATAATTTTCAATACCCAATCATGTGTATTTAATATTAAATGAGAATTATGGAATTGGGGTGAATTACCTTAAAATGATGATTTTTAATCATAATTATCGAATTACATCAATTTTAGGTGGACGCGTTTTCAATATATATGACAAAAAACGCTTTTAATCGGATGTGCTTTTGGCTTCAGCTAAATAGTTTGATTTTTATCCAATAAAAAAACCATAGAATTTGAAAAAAAAATTATGATTTTTAAAATTTTAATTTTATCATTTAAGCAAAATCTTAATTCTTATATAATCTTTTTAAGTACTAGATTATAAAATTTATGTAATAAATTAAAATTTTTTTTATGCAATAACAAAGTATGGTTTTATTTAAATGGTAAAATTGAGTTGTTAAAAATTTTAATATTTTAGGTTCAAATTTCATCATGTGTAAATGTTTATTTATTTATTTATATGAAAAGATAAAATTACCCTCAAAATAATATTTATTGTTTTGTAAAAATGAGAGATTTTTGGTAAATTCTCCACTGAATTAGAATTTAATTGGAGGTAAGGTTGTTTGAACCAGATCGAACCGGTCAGTCATACTTATTAAACTAGTTGATATACGAGTTTAAGAGAAGTATCAAATCGATTAACTCGTAAATTGATTGAACCGATAATAAAACTATTTTTTTAAAATTTTAAAATATTATTTTATTTTTATAATTTTTTTAATAATTTATTAAATCTAATCTTATGAATGAGTTAGAGCCGTGAAACTGATTAGATTCACGAATGAATGACTTACCTGATTCGAGTATGAAATGCATGGGAGGATGATACCAATTTAGGAAAAATTATAAATATTAGCTATAGGTAATTTTTACCATACAAATTATGGGTGTCCGTATATAATAATTTATTGGAAGGCTTTCAAAGCCTTTGGCACGTTTTATTACCCTTATATAATAAAAATAAGAATATTTAATATTTAATTTGTCTACAATAAGAAGGGGATAGAGTGACGGCCAAAGCTTTCCCTTCCTCTTTCTCTGAAATTGTTTCAAAAAATTTCCCCTTTTCGATTCAATCATGAGTAACGAATAGTGAGTCCACCATTTCCTCTTCCCTTTTCTCTTTCCATTTATTAGTAATTTTTCAATATATTTCTACTCACATTTCATTTCAAAACTATTCTTTCTTGTTGGTTTTTAGTGATTATCTGTTCAAGCTTCTGCTTATCGGCGATTCCTCCGTCGGAAAATCCTGCTTGCTTCTCAGATTTGCTGTAAATTTTAATTTCTTACTATTCTTTAAATTGCTTTTCAGTTGTTATTTTCGATTTTTTGCATTGTCGGTTTGGTTTTGGCCTTTTGGGTTTTCCCCTCTTTCTTGTTGTAAATTAAGAAGAAGAATGAGTAATGAACTTGATTTTAAGGTTAATGTTTGAGTAATTAGGGTTATGAATTTTAAGTGTTTTTTACTTTGTTTTTTTTCCCAGGATGATTCTTACGTGGATAGCTACATCAGTACCATCGGTGTTGATTTCGTGAGTTTTTTTTTCGTTGCTGGACAAATTTTTTTAATGGAAATTGTTTCATACTTTCATCTGCTAAAAATGTGAAAATTAATTTACCTAATTGTTTATATTCAGAAAATCAGAACGGTGGAGTTGGATGGCAAGACAATCAAGCTGCAAATTGTGAGTATAATATGTTTCTTTACTAAATGTAATTTACTTTTCAAAGCCAATTACAATGCATTTCCAATCTTCTTTAATTTAAGCTGATATTTTCATTCTTTCAAAGTTATTTATGGTCAAAAAAATTTTGAACGTCGCTAAATTTACAACCCTATATAATTTTGTTGTCATGTAGGAAAGCCATATGGGCTTGCGAGAGTCCCGTGTCAAATTATTGTCTTGGTAGAAGAATACGAGTATATGACCCAACTGTCAATAAAGGCTGCTACTAGTGTTCGGCTTTATATATAGATCGTTTTGTTGTAAATGATTGAGAGAAGACAGTGCCATATATCAATTTCCTACCAAGAAGGGCTTGCATAATCTAATGACTTAATTTTGATACACCGGAATTGGGGTGAATGTACCTAGCAGGTTCCTCTATTATAGGGATTGGATCAAATTAGTCTCCCTATTGTTAAATTGATCAATTTAGTCCTTGTACTATTAAAAAAAAATCAAATAAGTCCAAATTTCAATAGAGTTAACATATATTGTTAGAAATTGTTATTTACTGTTAACAAAGTTACTATTTTGAAAGCTTTTTATGGTTCTGCAAATGAAATATTTTGTCCGGAGTTGAATTGCAAATGATAAAAATTAATTTTCATGTTATGTTTTTAACAGTAAATGTTAACTTTATTGCAATTGACCTTATTTGATTCTTTTTAACAGTACAGGGATTAAATTGATTCATTTAATAGTATAGGGATTAATTTGGTCTAGTCCCTATAATAGAGGGATTTTGCAAGTACTTTCACCCCTGAAATGGAGACTTTAGTTGTATAACTGATGCAGGAGTTGTTAGTTGTGGCCATTAGGAAGGTGTTTGTAGGACAAGTTTGTTTAGTTAATCCAATTTAATTACTTTTCTTACGTTTGACCATGGCTGTCTAATGTTGGGAGAAATTAGTGACGGAAAAGCTGTGCATCACTTTCCTCTAAAGTTTTTCCCCCTTTTTCACTGGCTCTCAATTAATGTGTAACATTTTGCTCTTGTTTCTTTTAGTGGGATACTGCTGGACAGGAGCGTTTTCGGACTATTACTAGCAGCTACTACCGAGGAGCTCATGGGATAATAGTAAGAAACTGAACCTGATTGATCTCAGATCATAAAATTTTATCCCAACTAGACCTTCAGGGTGGGTATTGGGATGTGTTTCAAGAAAATATGATCATCAGGTTATCTGCTAATTGATATCCATTTTCTTTCTTGCAAATATAGTTAACTTGCAGTCAATATTCTGGATGTTCTTGCGTCATGCTAATTGTAATGTGAGTCCAAAACTACCTTATTTTTAAATTCTCAAGTTGGTGAAAGAGGAGGAGCCTGCTTTACTAAACATACATACTATTGGCTTTTTACTGCTGTTTTGAATATTCTATTTTGGGTGTGTAAATTTATTTCCAATCAGGAATGTGTGACAGAAATGTTCATTGTAGCTCTAGGTAATTGCCTTCCATTTACTGATTCCATTGGTCAGCTAGGTGAATAGAAGTCCATACTGCTGTTTGAACACCCTGAAATTTATTAAAAAAAAAAATTGTCAAAATCAAATCCTAGCATGTCAAAGAACATAGAACATATATTTTTATTGTTAAACATCTTACTTTCTTATTTCATATCTGACCCTGTTAAGTGTCTCAGAATCCTTTTGTTGGTATTACAACAGGTCGTCTATGATGTTACCGAGATGGAGAGCTTCAACAATGTCAAGCAGTGGTTGAACGAGATTGACAGATATGCTAATGACAGTGTATGTAAGCTTCTGGTTGGGAACAAATGTGATTTAGTTGAGAACAAGGTTGTCGACACGCAGACAGCGAAGGTTTGTTTTATTATTTTTAATGTTATGACAGTTATCATCAGTTAATTGTCTTGTTTACCCGGGGTGTTCCTTGAAGGTTTTTAATCTCTTTGAGATTTCTAGATGCTTTAGGTCCTCTTGAAATTTCTCGCTGGTTATGAATGGATAAGATAACAGTTTGGTTACACTACTGTAATCTGCAGCTGGTGATTAGATATAATTTACTGCAGGCAATCATAATTTGATTAATTTGCAATTCTGTTCTTCATTGAACTACAGGCATTTGCAGATGAAATTGGGATTCCTTTCCTGGAGACAAGTGCTAAAGATTCAATCAATGTAGAGCAGGCTTTCTTAACCATGGCTGCCGAGATTAAGAAAAAGTACAATGAGTTCCACTCTGTCGTACTTTTCCTTTTTTTTTTTTTTTTTCCTTTCAAAATCCATAATCTTTTTACCTATTTGCTATTAAATGAATGTTGTTTCTGGTAAGATGTCACAATTGTCTTGGTCACCCACCAATAGGTTCTTAATGCACCACAGAGTATTTAATGTAATGATCATGCTTCTGATAATTGATCTTTCACATTGCTAGCTTAGTCTGGAGTTCACCAGACGTTCATAAGAAAATCGTTCACATTATTTATTGTCTAAAATCTCCACTTTCTATTTATTTCTAGTTCTTTTATATGTCATATCTTTAATTACGAAGTTTACCTATCTGGTTTTCTATCCAATTTTATGCAGAATGGGTAACCAGCCAACTGGGAACAAGTCTGCCGGAACTGTTCAAATGAAGGGACAACCGATCGAACAGAAGAACAATTGCTGTGGCTAGTAGCCGGAACTCTTTTAGATCGTAAACATGTTGCATATCATATGAACGTTTCAGAAACTAAAATGCTGCCTACTTGAACTTTTTCTGTGTAAGTTGAAGTACCAATGCATGTTCCTCGTATCTTATATTTTCGTTAGATTATATACCGTATTTGCTGAAAAACAAAATGTTGAAGGACTGAACTTGAGTGCAGGAACCATTATTAGTAATTCCTAATATTCTGGTATTCATGAGGACAAAAAGATTCAAACCACAGGAAATGCATGAGTGACAACTGAGGATTAGTGGGTGCAATACCTTCAATGTTTAACCTGTAAGCCTTCACAAAAATGATGATAAAATCCCGGTATCTGAAACAGTCGAAAATTTTTACCCCCCTTAAGATCATTGACAGAGGAGATGGTAATTACAGCCATGTCAAAATAATCAATAACTTACAACAACACAAGAACATGAATAGTTCAAATGTTTGTAATGATACAAAATAACGTAATAGCAACAAGAAGAATGTCTTGACAATACAACACATTGATTACACAAAAGAAAGGAATGAAAATTGTAACATGTTCAAGATGATGAACAGCAAGCCTTTTTGGTGTTGGCTTCGGGTGCTCCAACATCAATGGTCTTCCCTTCTTTAATACTTGCTGGTGCTGGCTCATCTGAAGAAAGTGACTTCTTACTAATTTTGCGGTATATTTCAGAGAGAATGGTCTGGAAAGCCTTCTCAACATTTATTGCTTCTAGTGCAGATGTCTCAATAAATGAAAGGCCTTCTTTCTCGGCATAGCTTTGACCATCCTCTGTGGCAACTGCTCGGAGATGCTTCAGATCAGTCTTGTTCCCAATCATCATAATTACAATGTTAGAATCCGCATGGTCCCTGAGTTCTTTCAGCCATCGGCTCACATTTTCAAAAGTCGTTGGCTTGGTAACATCGTACACCAGAAGAGCTCCAAGAGCACCTCTATAGTAAGCACTGGTTATTGCTCTGTACCGTTCCTGACCAGCAGTGTCCCATATCTGAGCTTTCACAGTCCTCCCTTCAACCTGAAAGAAGCCGTATTAAGAACATTTAACTTATAACAACCAGACCCGTAACCGTATTTCTCATGCCTAACATGCAGGGGAAAAGGCAAACAGAGAGACCAGAAACACATTCGACGCTTTCTCCAAGAAATGGACATTACCTATATTCTCTCTGTAAAAAAGACCAACTCCACATTTTCAGTCATTTCCGACAAGAGAGAAACAAAAAGACTAAAATCTAAACTTATTTATGTTATATTAGTTGTAACAAGGTAGGCCATCAAGTAGACTGAGCGAAATAACATGACATGTGTGCAACTCTTAAAAGGTTGCGACTTTGGATCTAGATGAACATTTCCAACCTTGTTTGATCAAAACAGCCAAGTTAGTACAAATAACAATGTATTATTTTTCAGATTTTACAGTTATTTTCATACGAGAACTAAAATGTCTATTTATAATAATTAAATTTAGCTAATATCTTATTCCACCATTCAACATTTTTGGCATTAAAAAGATACCCTTTAGTCATAAATATCAGTTAACCAAGAAAACTCGCACATTTTCCATCAAGAAAAATGGATTGGCACAGCCAGGAACCTGTTGCCCTTTAATCATCCCCTCTAAGGGCTGTAACTCATGACTAAACTCACCAGCGGCCACCTAATCCGATAGCAGTCACACTTTTTTTTTTTTTTGGGTATAACCACAAGTATCATCATTCGTTTTGTAATCTAGGATTAGTTCTGTTCGGGCCAGGAGCGGATTCAAATAGACTCTGAAATTCAAACTTGATCCAAATGTCCAAACTGATGAGATCGTGCAAATGAACTACGTATATTTTAATCGATAACCACCTAATTTCATTTCAGTTAATTAACAAATATTTAATGATATATAGTTATTTCAAATCCACCGCCAAATAGGCGTCTATCAAATCCTTCACAATCAAAGAAAAATTTTACATATTTATTCATGTCTCACATAGCTTCAACACAATTCAATACTAAAGATTATCAAAATCAGGAGTGAACTCCATTTTCTTTCAAATACTATGACCACTGATTGGCTCAATCTAAAATATCATACATTCAAGAAAAACCTGGAGAATTTTTTTTTTTGAAAGTAAAGCAGTTGAAATTCAAATTAAAAAGAACGATTAAACAACGAACAAATCAGATCTACCGCACGTTAAGAACGGGAAATAATTGATCTAAATCCAAGCATCTAAAGTAAACCAAAATTACACTTCATTACAGATATACAAATAAATTAACGAAAAAAAAGAGAAGAAAAAGGGGAGATTTATTACTTGGAGAGTGCGGGTGGCGAATTCGACGCCGATGGTAGATTTAGATTCTAAGCAAAACTCGTTCCGAGTAAATCGAGAAAGCAAATTAGATTTTCCAACGCCAGAATCGCCGATTAGTACTACCTTAAACAAGTAATCGTATTCCTCGTCCGGTCTCCTCGCCATCTTTTTAGTTGTTTTTTTTTTTCTAAGCGTTTTAGGATAAAAATTGAAATTGAGAATAGCAGCGAAGTCCTTTGTATTTCCAAGGGACGGAAGGATGAATCTGGGAGAGAAAACTAAAAACAATGGACAGATTTTTATAATTTGTCAATAAAATGTTTCAACTTTAATTATTATTATTATTATTGGTTAAAATATCAAATAAGCCTTTTGAAAATAATTAGAAAATCAATTAAGTCCATCGTTCAAAAATTGTACTTAATTTGATACAAATCATGATTCATAGACCTCAATTGAATCACAATTCCTCAACTAAAACAATTGTTCCAAGCACTAAGCACATCATCATTCAAACCTCTCACTCAACTCTCCACATACGACTGATCGATATCTCATTTCATTCTTTTCATTTTTTTTATCATTAAAACCAAAAAATCTTGTAAAATAAAACAGGTATCTATACTTATTTATATTTATTTTATTTTTTAAAATATTATTTTTTATAAACAGTTATTATTTTTGATAAATTTTATAATTTTAATTTTTATAACTTTTTGTAATTCTTAAAAAAATTTCAATAATTTAAATTTTAAAATTATTTTCATAATGTGTAATCAGTTTTAAAAATTTTAGGCTTAAATGTTAAAAAAACTCATTAGAAAATATATAAAACATTAATTAAACCCTTGCAAAATTATTAAAAATTAATTAGTTTCTTCGTATATTTTGATAGGCCTAAAAATACTAAGAGAGATGAATTAATAATTTAAAATTTCATCAAATTTTTCTAAAATAAAAGAGTTAAAAAGAAAGAAAATCTTAGACAATCAATTTATAGTGGTTCATCCTTAATTGTTTATCTCTACTACATTGATACTCTAAGAAAAATATCTTAATGTTTACAATCCCTATATTTTTTAATAAGGCTAATATAAAACTTTTCCGCTAATTTTTATATCTTAGCAAAAACCCTTTAGCTTTTACATAGGCTCAATTGGAACTTATCTAATTCCTTATGGTTTTATATCTAAAAAACCTTAACTACACTCTTTAAAATGCAAGGAGAAATAACAAATAATTGGTGAATTTCTAATAGGTGTGTGTTGGCAAGTTTGAGCTTTAAATGCAAAGAAATAAGAGTGATCTTTTTTTATACTCTAGACATGCGCAAGCCCATTTATGATATCTAGATCTGTTATAGGTTGGACGTGTGTAAGCCCATATATGATATCCAAACCTGTTATACGAACATATATTAAAGATTGGTTTGGATTAGATCAAGCAAATCGACTTTCTTGTTTTGAAGAGATTGGATTAGATTTTGAATATTGAAGACTTATTTTGAACTTATTGAAGATATTCACTGAGCTTATTATCCTGCTAGTTTAATGGGGAAGATTGATTGTAATTGATCTAATATGTTAGCAAATCGAAAGTAGTTTATACACTTGAGATTTGTATAGGTTTTGTACAAAGAATTTTAGCACTTATTTGTTCAATAAAGAACTTGTAATTGTAGGTGCATTGAGGCTCCATTTGTTTCACTGAAAATGACTTCCGGAAAATAATTTTTGGAAAGTTAATATTTTTTGGTGTTTGGATGAATCTATATAAAATATTTTCTGTTATTTGCTAGATTTTTTAAAAATATTTCATAAAAGTTGTTTTCAATTAAAAAAACATATATTTGAGATTTTCTTTTTTTTTCATTGTTTAATTGAATTTATTTTTAACTATAATCTTATATTTTACATTATTTTTTCATATATTAAAAATATTATGTTAAATTCAGATTCATTACGTCATTTTTTAATTGCATGACTACTAAGTGAGTATTTTTTATTTAAAAAAGTGACATCAACAAAATTAAAAAAAAATAACGATGTCAACAATTGGATTTGATTTTCAAATTTGAAAAGTAAAGGGACTAAATTCTTGAAAATAAAAGTATAAAGACTAAATTACAAGTCTGTGAATTGTACGTAGACTTATGACATATTTTATCCTTTATACTACAAAACATTTATTATTAATATATTTATAATTGTAATAAATATTTATTATTAAAATATTAATATTGAATATTTTCAATAATATGTGAATAATATTATTTAAAATTATTATTTTTAAAATTTATTACTAAAATAAAATTGAAATATTAAACAATTTATTAAAATAATAATTTATATTTATTATATTAATAATTTATTATATGACTAAATATAAGTAATTAAATATGTATGTTTAATAATATTGAAAAATATAATATTTTAAATATTTTTAAAAATAAAAATAAAATTTATTATCAATATAATAATATTAAGCTTGATTTAAGTTAATTTTTATAAAAAAATAAAATTATCTATAGATGAGCTCTGTTTCGGAAAATGACTTACGATTTTCAAAATAGCAAGTCATTTTACAAGAAAAAGGGCTTATTTTACCTTGACATATAAGTCATTTTCTGTTGACCAAACTATTTTCTGTGAAACAAACACAGGAAAATGCAGAAAACATTTTTCGTAAAACCTTTTACATGTAAACAAACGGACCCTGAGTTTAAAAATAAGTTAATTACTTTGTTTTCAGTCTAAGTTCCTAAAAACTTAGAAGAGAGTGATACAAATCTTAAGTGCAATAATGAGGTTGCTAATACGATAGGGGTCAGAACTTGTAATCACTTGTTGTATGAGGAAAATCGAACTGCATAAACATATTATTGTGTTCATCTTTGTTGTTCATCAGTGCCTAAAGCAATTGGTATTGCTTGTATCATTGTTTTTGGCATTTCTCAACTTTCTAACAATATCACTCAGTTCTTTCATGTTGAAAATCTTGAAGTTCCAAAACGCTTAGAAAGTAACAAACTTAAAAAAACTAAGAGTCAAATCACTTTAATCCTCAAAATACTCTTTACATTTCACAAAAAATTAACACAATTTCACATGAAAAATATATTTCACCCCATGATGATATGAGCGAGTGGCTAAGCCTATTTACAAGCTAAAAATACAAGTAATTAAAATAAAAAATAATTTCTTATTGTCAGTGTTTGACTACTATACTCAGATATCACTTACAAGTTAATATTTTGTCCAAAGATGAAATATTAATGAAGTGTCCGATATCTTAAGATGAGATTTACCTTTATTCAAATTATTTTGGTTTAAATTTGAAATATTTTGAAACAAATAAATTTAGATTTTGGCTTTAGGCTAATATTTTAAATAGATTAGTTGAAACAAAATGCCACCAAAGTGACCTCTTTTACGTAGATTAGTTTATTTAAAATATCAAGATAATTATATGTTTTTATGATTCATGAGTTTATTAATTGACCCAAAGGTAAGTTAATATTTGGTAGAATTTCAACACATCTGTGGTGATAAATGTGTGACAATTATAAGGTATTTTATGTGAGCAATAAGTTAGTTCAAAGATTGATTCATTGTTTGACATAATTTATTGTTAATGTTTGATTGCTACAAAAAGAGTATCGCTTACTGTTAATATTACTGTCCAAAGACTTGATATTAATGTAGTATTCAGTATCTTGGTATTGAAGCCACTATTTTGAATTTATTGTTTACTTATGAATATGAATATTCATGTGAGCTTGTTTTTATCTATTCTGTTCCATATTTAGCTAGTTCATCTTATGCTGCCATAATATCTGCTAATATAAATTCTATATCCATGCTTAATAGGACTAATTTCAAGGAATTGAAAAGGCACTTATAGTGCTTGGTTATATGGACATAGGTCTTGCACTAAGGGAAGAAAAACTCGCACCTTACAATACGGAAAGCACCCCTGATGCTAAAAGGGATTTTGAGACATGGGATGGTTCAAATCACGTGAGTCTAATGATCATGAAGCATAATATTCCAGAAGCCTTTAGGGACACAAAATCTAAAAAAATTACTCAGGCCAAGGGTTTCCTTGACGAAATTGAGAAATTGTTAAAAACGATAAGGTTGAGATGATATTACTTCTGACTTCTTTGATGTTTATAAAGTTTATGAGTCAAGGAAATGTGAGGGAGTACATTATGGAGATGTTCCATGTTGCTTCAAGACTTAAGGTACTTAAAATCAAGCTTTCTGAGGAATTGCTTGTTTTTATGGTTTTGGTATTGCTTCTTGCATAGTTTAACCAATTTAAAATTAGTTATAACTGTCAAAAGGAGCAATGGGATCTAAATGAGCCCATTTCTCATTGTGTGCAAAAGGAAGAAAGGTTGAAACATGATAAGTCTGAAAGTGCTCATTTGGGCAGTGCCTCTAAAGACAACCACAATTAGGAATATTTTTGAGATGAGAACTGCAACATTTTTTGAGGATGTTGAGTTTGAAAGGAGAAATAAGGTTAGAGATGTTGCTTTTGAGGATGAATTAGATTCTAACTTAGTTACTGTTATCATTTTTGACAATGTTCAGGTTATCATACCTATTATTAATCAAAAAGTGAATCCAAAACCTCAATAAGACAATATTGAACAACTCCCTATTCAAGTTGAGGTAATTGTTCTTAAAGAACAAACTCAACAGCCTCAAGAACAAATGTCATTAAGAAGGTCCACTAGAGAAAAGGTTATAATGGCATTAGTGAAATATTTTGACCTTAAACTGCGCCAGATGAATGTTAAGTTAATGGTTTCTCAATGTTAAAATTGATCATACATTTATATGGTGCAACTAAAAAATTTTGTGTCTGGTGATGCAAAGTTAATGATTTGCAAATTAAAGAACTTCATCTATGGGTTTAAGCAGATTTCCCGTCAATAGTATTACAAATTTTACCAAATGATTATCTCATTCAGTTTAGAGATAAATTTGGTCGATAATTATATATACCAAAAGTTCAGCAAGAGTAAGATTCTATATTTGGTTGTTAATGACATACTGTTTGTCAATAATAAGTTAAGTCTTAACCAATACCCCAAGAATGATTTTGAGAGTAAAGAAATGCGCAAGGTTCCATACGTTTCAAGTATGGGGAGTCTAATGTATGCTCAAGTATGTACACATTCGAACATTGTGTACATTGTTGGGATGTTAGGCAGATATTTAAGCAATCTTGGTGTAGACTATTGGATAACAGCCAAGAGGGTTATGAGATATCTTTAGAGAATAAAAGTTACATACTCATGTTGGAAAAAACGAGTTTGGAAAATCCAACGGAAAATAAATTTAGGGAAAAGCCAAAGTTTTAATTTTTTTCTAAAACAAGATCTTGGTTGTGATATTTAAAGTAATAAACACTTAATCAAATTTGTACCTTTTCGATTCGTCTAGGATGAGTGCTTCAACCGAGTAGTTTCTACGCTATCCTCAAGCTCACGTCTGCCGAGTGTAGGCTCGCTTCGAATCAGAAAATTTTTCACAAAACTTACCAATGGGGTAATTCTGCAATTTCTCTAAACTTTTGGGTCAAGTTGTAAATCAGAAAAATATCTCTAGAAATTTTCTAGAATAATCTCTTCAGAGAATTTTCTCTCTACAACTTTTTTTTGGATTCAAGTGTGTGTAAATAATGACTCAAGGCTCTCTTTATATAGGGAGTGTTTAGAGAGTTCAACTATGGTTAAACTTAATCACTTTAATATTAAATTAATATAATATTTATTAAGATAAATATTAGATTAAATTTAATGTTAAATCTTATTAAAATAATAGAATATTTATCTACAAGATAAACATTAAATTAAATTTAATATTAAGATAATCACTTTAATATTAAATTAATAAAATACTATCTAGATAAGTATTAAACTTAATTTAATATTAAACTATTAAAATAATATTATTTTTAGAATAATTATTTTGAAATCAAATTCTCTAGTAGAGTCCCAATAGGAGTGTAACTCTTCCACTGCTCAACCACCGACGACCAATTGTCGCAGACTATCGGGACATTGCCATCACAGCGATTGGCACCGCCGTGTCCAGTGATGCAGGTGCGACACCTTTACAGCACCTTGAGCCAGTTCGACTGCTCTTGGTTCGATCCGAGTCAATGACGATCTGACCAATCTGGTCTAACCACCGATTGGACTGTCGGTCCGGTTTCACATATCAGGCCTAGTTTGACCAATTTTTGGGTATTGGTTTCGGTTTTGGGCTCTTGGGCCCAATTTACGATCTCAAGTCCAATTTTCAAGTTCAATTACCCATTGGCCAATTGTTTGACTTGAAATTTAACTTCCAAAAATATCATATTAATTTTAGTTGATTTAGTTAATTTAATTTTACTTTATCAAAATTAATTTTTTCAAAAATCACTTAGATTTTCCAAATTAATTTTCCAAGGAATTTTTTTAATAAAATTCTCTTGATAAGTGATAAAAGTAACATATTTTAATCTCATTCTTAAAACATTTTTGGATGATTATTTATGTAAATTAATGAATTTTATGCTCCTAATCCTTTAAATTCATGTTTCTATACTTAGGAGAGCATTTGAGAGCAAAATGAGCGAAAAATAAGCTAAAATCGGATAAATAGAGCAGATTTCAAGAGCCACACGGGCTGGGCCTTCTCACATGGGCTGGACACACGGCTGTGTGAGCCACACGAGCTGGACACACGGCTGTGTGAGCCACACAGGCTGGCACACGGCCATGTGCCAGACCGTGTTGATTTCGCGATTCGTATCCAAAACATGCAGAAAAACATAATTTTTAGGCTTTTCGGGCATTTTAAAGTCTATAAGTACTAAATAGAAGAAGAGAATAGGAAGCCATCAGAGAATATTGAAGAAAACAACTCGCAGAACACCACTGAAGCCAACTCTGAAGTATATTTCCATCAAAGATTTAAGACCTCCTTTTAATTTCTTTATTTTTAGTGGTTATATTGACTTTGAGATATTTTTATTTACAATTAAGAACTAAATCTCTAGATACCTAGGGAAGATGAATCCTATGATGAATTCTATTATTTGATTTCTATTTTACGTGATAAATACTTGATTTTTATTCTCAGTTATGTGTGCTTATCTCTTGTTTTTAATATTTCCTGAATATTAATACATGTTTAATGTGCTTAAATCTGTTTAAGAGTAGATCTAACAAAATTGAGTGAAGTTGCATGCAATCCTAGAAATAGGACGACATAAATCTACTAGATTAGAGCCAAATCTAATAAGAGGATCCATAAATCGAGTTAATGCAATAATAGGAGTTTTAATTAGAAAGGAATTTCAATTAATCAATCTAGAGTTAGTTGTTTTTACTCTTGAAAGAGATGATACCATAATTTAGAGATTTCTACAGATCAAGATACCAAGTGAATAAATCGTTTAATTCAGATTTATAATGATAGATGAAGTTTAGATTGATTCTTTCTTGGGTATTATTTAGCTTCTTGGTTATTATTTAATTATTTTCTTTTTTTATTCTTTGTTGAGTTCTTTAATTAATTAATTTAGTATATTTTAGCTTAAACCAATCACTCCAATTTGACGGTTAAAAAATAGGAAAACAGTAATTACTAGTACTTTTAATCCTCGTGGATACGATATCTCTATTCATTGTTGCTATACTATTTATCGATAGGTGCACTTGCTTTTGTCGTATTTTTAGTTAGTTGTGACTCATCATCTCTAGTTGAACAATTCTCAGGACCACATAATTTAATTGCACATCAAATAAATCGACTCAATTAAAGTATTCCTAAAGTCCTAGAATTTTCTTTTGATTCAAATGCATTCTAGTCGAGCTTTTGTTGAGATAGCGGAGGGACCAATCGGACATATACAATTATGTTTTAGTGATTGCAATTGTAACAACCTGTTTTTCAGTAGAATCGAAAACGGTGTTTCAGAACCACAAATTTGATGAGTGAGTTCGTATAATTAGTATTTAAATTATACGAGTCAATAGTTATTTTTATATTGAATTTTAATTTGAGGAATTTTAACTAATGAATTAAAAGTTAGTATAGGTGGTTCGATTCAAAAGTCAAGTGGTTATTGAAAACAAGGTATTAGGACCTCGTTTCTGTAATTTAATGCCATAAATATTTTTATTAAATATTTAGAGAGTCTTATTATAGGTGAATTGAAGTTTGGTCCAGTAATTTTTATGATTAATTGATTAATTAAGGTAAAAAAATTAAATTGTAAAAGAGGTAAAAGTTTATTGCTATAGATTTAAACTACTAAAGAGACCAAAATGATGATTAAACCATGGTCAAAAAGTCCATGCGGTGGTGACATGATTAAATCCACTAATTTTTTGGCTATTTGCTCATTTAGTCCTAGTTAGTTTAGGTTTAAATTGAAATAAAACTTAATTAATCAATAATTTGAAACAATTAAAGAACTAATTGTGCAATTAAACCTTTCTTGGATGGTAATTATACCATATACTTATATATCGATCATTTATGGATATGTTTTATAAATTATATACATTATAATTAAAAGGTTATAATAATAATTTTGGAAATAAATGAATTATAATTAAAATAAAAGCTAAATTACAATGTAATTTCTTTGATTCTCCTCCTAAAAATGCCAAAACACCATTTTTGGAGGTGAAGGAAGCTTCGGCCAAGCTTGTCCTTCAATTTGGTAAGCCAATTTTAATCGGTTTCTTATAATTTTTATGTTTTTAAGATCGTTGCAACTAGGTCCAGCTAAATCATTTCTCTGTTTTCAAAATGCTTAAAAATTATGGATTATGTTATTGTTCAGTTTTGGATATTCTTAAAGTTTTATGGTAGATTATAAAACTTGAATGTTAAATAGGACTATTTTGTAAAGTAATTTTTGATAATTTTAATGTTTAAGGACTAAACCGTGAAAGTGATAAAATTATAGGAATTTTTGTGAAATAAAAAAATTGTGGGTTGTATGGGGCCCTATACAATTCAGCTGAATTTAAATTTGATTAAAATTAGTTAAATCGCAAGTTTTGAGCTTAGGGATTAAATTGCATAGAAGTAAAATGTCAGGGGTAATTTGTAAAAATTTCAAAAAGGATTTAGTTGCATAAAATAGTTAATTATGTTGCTGGAAATTTATAATTGAATGAAATTATTATTTTGATCAAGGACAAGCTAATAATCGAGGAAAAGATAAAATTACTGAATAGTACCTGAACTTCCATTATTGCTGCAGTTAGTTTGGTAAGTTCGCTCAATTTAATTTTAGTATAATTTTTAAATGTAATATATTAATCTAATTTCATAATGTTAGATTATATTGATGTATGTAATTGGAAACGGAAATAATGAATTGATATTACGTCGATCATTGATTGAGATACTATGAGCCGTTGCTATAAATCAATCCTGTAAGTTCGCACGTTTATAATATTTATGTTGATTCTTATATATTCTATGTTATTATAATTTTATAAAATTTTATATTGTACAATGGTATGATGTTGAAAATGAAAATGGAATATGAATTATCTATCAGGCATTGGGTAGGTGATTTACTATAAGGCTTTGAGCCGGTGATATGGACCGTAACGATGGCTTGAGGTCCTGCATATGTTGCGAACACTCTGAAGCTTGTGTGAGAAGCATTGTGAATTGGTTAAATATTGAATATGCTCAAATGAGCAATATCTACTTATTATACTGAATATGCTCAGACGAGCAATATCTACTGATTATACTGGATGTGTTCAAAAGAGCAATGTCTACTGATTATACTGAAAGTTGCTCAAATAAGAAATATCTACTGGTTATACTAAATGTGCTCAAACAAGCAATATCTACTGATTATATTCAATGCGCTCAAAGGAGTAATATCTACTGATTATATTGAACGTGCTCAAAAGAACAATGTCTATTGATTGTACTGAAAGTTGCTCAAACGAGGAATATCTACTGTTTATACTGAACGTGCTTAAAAAAGCAATGTCTACTGATTATATTGAAAGTTGCTCAAACAAGCAATATCTACTGATTATACTAAACATGCTCAAAAGAGCAATGTCTATATACTAAAAGTTGCTCAAACGAGAGATATTGTAATAGCCCATTTTTCAATGGTGTCAAAAACAGTGGTTTCGGGGCCACCAAATTCGACGAGTAAGTTTATAAATATTATTATTTAATATTTACGAGACAAGTGTGATTTTTAAAAAGGTTTTTAATTTGATAATTTATGTTATATAAGTGATTTATTAAGTTCAAGTGGTTTTAGAAAATGAGGTATCGGGATCTTATTTTTATAAACTGAGCTGTAAATTTTTTATAAATATTTACGGAGTGTCATTAAAGTGGTATTAAAGTTTCGTTAAGAAATTTTAACATTTCGATAGTTAATTAATTAAAAATGACCAAATTGAAAAAGAATTACATTCTCGGGACTCTGTTTTCGTAAATTGGACTCGTAAATATTTATTCTGTAGTTAATTAGGTTTCGGTTAAGTGAATTTGCTTGAATTAAAAGTAATTAGTGTAACACCCCTAACCCGTATCCATCACCGGAATAGAGTTATGGAGCATTACTTGAATTTTCAGAACATTTACAGATAAATCATGTCAATCACTGTTCATTTTCCAAGATTATTCAAAATGTCCCTTAAATGGACCATCGAGGCCCAATATAAGCATTAGAATCAAGTCGGGACTTAATCGGAAACTCTAAGAATTTTCCGCGATATTTCAAAAATTTTCTAAGTTACACGCCCGTGTGGTCTAAGGGACATGCCCGTGTGGTCCAAGAGACACGCCCGTGTGACCTTGGGACACGCCCGTGTGACCTTGGGACACGCCCGTGTGACCTTGGGACACGCCTATGTGGTCCAAGGGACACGCCCGTGCTGCAGGCCGTGTTTGACCCTGTAACTTTTTTACTTGTGAACACGGCCATGCCACATACCCGTGTGCTAGGCAGTGTGGTTAATTAAATTCTTTCAAAATTAGGTGCAGGTTTTACACGGCCAAGACACACACCCGTGTTCTAGGCCGTGTAGCACACATAGCTGAGACACATGCCCGTGTCTCTGCCCATGTGCTCAATTCTAAGCATTTTGTTTCTCAAATTTAAGGTGTAGGGGACACATGGCCTAACCACACGCCTATGTACCAAGTCGTATGTCATACAAGACCTAGACACACACCCGTATGAACAAAATAAAGCCATTTCTAGCTTCATTTCTCATCCAAAATCACACCAATGACCTACACTTAAACTCACATCCAAATACCAACCATTTCAAACATTCAAATTAAGCAAACTCTATCATTACATGCATACATGTTTATAATCTTGCCTTGGTATATTCCATATGTTAGGCATAATTTAAACAACCATTTAACATGTATGTAACTACCATAGTATGACATTACAAGTATATCAAAAACAACTATTACTAACATTCTAATGGCTAGATTACAAACCACATATTTAATCCATCTATGGCCAAGTTAGCTTATACATGCCATTATACCAAAATGATTTTACTATATATACCCAAATTAAGCTAGTGGATAGTGTGATGATGCTCCAATGATCTCCAACCTTCACGAGCTTCCGGGCACTATAAAATAGGGGAAAATAAAACAGAGTAAGCATTACATGCTTAGTAAGCTCGTATAACGGAAACTAAACTTACCAATCCCATTTTAAATCTAAGTATACAATATCATGTTTTTCATCAATTTGGCAAAATTTCCTAAACACACGCATTCAATCAAACATGTTAGTCACAAAATTTTCATATACATCAAGTAAACATAGATGAGTTCATCATGCAATATTCTTTCAAGACATCGTCATTTCATTTCATAATTCTCTTATCATGCCAATAGTTTTGTCCGTTGAATCATTGAAATTCCAATGGATACTCAAGTAGTATACTCGAGGTGTACGATTAATAACCCATCAATTCTTATTCAAAAGTACCCATAGGGCACTAAATCAAGACCACACTCTCGAGCCACATATCGTATTACAGGATTACCAGTCCAGGCTGAATCCATTATGTAACATATGCTCAAAAGAGCTCAATTAGGATTACCAGTCCAGGCTAAACCCTAATTGTAACATATGCCCGAGAGAGATTATATCAGGATTACCCGTCCGAGCTAAATCCTTTCTATAATGAGATCAATAGGATTACTCATCCGAGCTAAATCCCGTCGCAACAAATGCAGTGCCTTATTCATTTCGAGAAAGCACATTTATCCATCGAAATTCAATATTCAAACGAGACTTTACCCTTTTTCCAATATTCCCGAACATGTAATCATTTCACACATTTATAAAATTCACATAAATATAATTCATATTCGATACAAACATAACATTCAAGTTAACATATTTATATGCTCAATTAAGTTACACAAACTTACCTCGACACTGGTTCGCGTATAAAATCTACTAATCCGAAACCTTTTCTTTTCCTCGATCTAACTTCGAATTTGTGTTGTCTGTATCTATATAAATAATTTTTATCATCAATTTCACACATTTCATATTCATTTGGACTCAATTTACGTCCTAGGCAGAATTACCATTTTGCCCTTCATTTTTCCATAAATTCTAATTTTGTCCCTAGGCTCGAAAAATAAAATTCATGCAATTTACTCCCTATTCCAAGCCTAACCGAAATTTCAACATAAAATTTACAGCACATATTTTCTATAAATTTCAAAATTTTCATCAATTTTCACAACTTTACATTTTAGTTCCTAAATCATGTTTTAATCAAAAATCACTTTGTAAAAGTTGTTTATCTATCAACAATCTTTGATTATTATACCATAAATTTCAAATTTTCAGCATATACATCCATGACCTAATTTCCATACTTTGATAACTCCTCAAATTGATCCCCCAAATAGATAGATTAAGCTATCCTAGTTTCAAAAATATCAAAATTACTAAAACGGGACAAGGAAACTTACCCAATTAAGCCATGAAAGTTTCTTCTCTCTCCTAGGGTTTCCATGTATTTTTGGGGAAGAAGATGATTAAAATAAGATGATATTTTCTTTTTCATATTTTAATTAATTAAATTATTTCAAATTCTAATTTAGTCCTTGCCTTTTTTTTTAAATTTCCATAGATGAGTCACCAAAATATCTATATACTTTTCTTTAATGGTTTAATTACCATATAAGGACCTCAAGTTTTGAATTCCATAGCTATTTAATCCTTCTAGCTACTAGAATTCAACTTTTACATTTTATGTGATTTAGTCCATCCCGTAATTAAGCACTAAATTGATAAAAAAATTATTATCAGAATTTTCACATGATATTTCTAGCATATTACGGACCATGTAATAAAATAAAAATAAATCTTATTTTCGGATCGAATTTGTGGACCTGAAACCACTGTTTCGATTTTCACTGAAAAATGGGTTGTTACAATTAGGTATAAGAACTAAATTGCATACAGGGTGAAAGTTGAATCATAGATTAAAGAATAATTAAAGGGACTAAAGAAGCAATTTTACTATTGTTCTTTAAGTGGGACGGTTAGTGATATATATTATATGCAAATTTAATTTATATATTATATTATAATATGAAATCTTAATTGTTAAGTAAATATATCATATTATATAATAATAATTTAATTATAATAAAACAAAAGTATTAAAAGAATGAATGAAAGAAAGAAAGAAAGAAAGAAAGAAAGCCATACAAACCAGAAAGAAAAGAAAGAAAAAGGAAAAAAAAGAGAAAGAATAAAGGAGAAAGACGCAAGGCTAGGGTTTCAAATTGTTCAAAGTTCAACTAGTTAGTCAATTTAGCCCATTTTCTTGTAATTTTTATGTTTTTGGAATCTCGATGTTAAGTATTACTTGACCCATGTCGAAATTTTAGCAATTATTAAGTTTTTAAGTGTTGTTAATGTTGACAAATTTTAATATTAGGGATTAAATTGATAGATTTTTAAGCTAGAAATGAAAAAGGATTAAATTGTAAAATAAATTGTAAATTTTGAGTAATAGGGACTAAATTGTGAAAAATTCAAAATTTAAAGATTTAAGTGAAAATAGGGAGTTAAATTTAGTTTAAAGTGGAATTTGTATGAAAATATAAAATTAAATGTGAAGAATAAAAATTAGTCTCGTTTAGGGACTAAATTGAAATTTAGGCAAATATTGAGTAAAAAATTGAAATGTTCAATATAAAATTGAATTGTGTTACATTGATGAATTTTAGTTTTTTTAATTCCGTAGCTAATGTCTACCAGAATCCTCGACTAAAAAAGGGAAAGATAAAGTCGACGTCGAATAGCTCAGAATTCTTGGTTGTATTTCTATAATCCGAACCCAGTTATTAATTGTTATAATTCAATTTAATACATATGGTAAGTATTGAGGGGTGAGTAATTGACTTTGATAATTGATTGAAATGGATTGAATTGGTAGATACATATTGAATGTATTGATTATTGAATTGAATTAAAGTTGATTGAATTGGATAGAATTGATATATATAAATTATGAATATATATATAATAATGTGAAAATATGATAATTGGATATTGGTTGTATTTGGAAAGTGAATTGGAGCCCTATTAACTGTATCGGGCTGAGTCGAATATAAATGGCATGCCATAGGATAGGAAGAGTTCAGGGATTTCTTTAACTTCGAGTCGATGAGTCACTGGGTGCCAATTTACTTCGGTTTAACCGATGAGACACTGGGTGTCAAATTTATATAACGCTGGGTGCAGTTACTACTTAGGATTTATCATGAGGCACTGGGTGCCAAACTGGTGTGTTGGTTGGATTTGTGTATCCGTCCAAGTCCAAGTCGTGTTAATAGGGGTAAATAAATAATAATGTTCTATAATTGATATTGAAATGACATGGTATGAAAAATGGAAGTGATATAGTGAACTGAAAATAAAATGTGAAATATGTTGTAGATACATGAAATATATGAGTTATATACTCATGAATTGAATACGGAATTGATAATGTCATTGTTTAAATGAAATGTCAATCAAATGTGAAAAGATATTTATATTGCAAGTATGAGAATTGGGATATTTGTGAAACAAATTAAATATGATATGCTATTATGTATGAATTCAAAGAGTTGACATATAGTAGTTGTGATTTTTTTAAATATTAATATGTGTCTAATTTTCAATTATACATTTGTAATCTCTTGTCTTTAAAGATTCAGATTATAGAAATACCACTGAGTTTTACTCAGCGTACGGTTTTGTTTTCCATGTGCAGGTTAGGTACTTAACTTTTTGATCGCCGATTTAGCATCCAATAATGATCCCGAACTCAAATGTGGTGATGTCTATCTTTTGTGTCGGCATGTACCTAGGGTGTCTAAATAATAGTTATTTTGTGGATTGATTGTAAATAAGGTTATAAGTTTAATATTGGTTTGGTGTATATATATATAAACATGTATTTGTTTTTGAAGCCATATTATGACATGGTAAATTAAACCAAATCTAGATATGTGCATGTGAAATTAAGTTGATGTTTAAGTGCTTATGAACATGGCAAAATGAATTGAATTTGGTATGTTTATAATTTGGATTTGAATGATGCTTTGATGATATATTTTGATGATATGAAAAGTTTGAAATTTCCGTCTGTTTAATCTGTAAGCTCCAGTAATGCTCCATAACCCAGTTTCAGCTATGGATATGAGTTAGGGGTGTTACAGATATCCACTGATTATACTGAATGTTTGCTAAAACGAGAGATATCCACTGGTCATACTGAATTTTTGCTGAAATGAGAGATATCCACTGATTATACAGAATGTTTGCTCAAAATGAGCAATATCCACTAATTATACTGAATAAGATCTTTCTGTACCAATGATTGAGAAACGAATTGTGAAATAATGCTCCGAATATTATTCATTTGATGGAAGTTGTGATTTTCTGGAATTTCAGTGCCTAAATGCAAAGTTTGATTTATCATGTTTAAGTTAGTAAATTTTATTGATTATTCAAACAAACTTACTAAGCTTTATGTAATCTTACTTGTATTTGGTTCATTTTTTTGTAGATTATGTTTTCCTGGGCTCGGAAGATCGAGTCAACAAGAGAATTACACTATCTAGGAATCTTTGGTAGACTTTGATTTTGGTTTGGTATATATGGCATGTAATAGGACTCATTTTGGATAGGATGTATAAGTACTTGGTTTGTGCAAGTTATACCTTTAACTTGTGTTATTGTGTTTAAATAACTTATAGAAGTATGCATGTTTTACTTAAGTTGAATTGGTTGATCAAGAATAAACTACAATGACACTATGTTGAATTATGATATGAAATGAAATGAATGTAGAATTTTAATGTGTAAATTGTATCTTGCATAAGCAACTATGAAAGTGAATTACATTGTAGTGTCAATGATGGCACATGGGTTAGGCACCTAATAGAGTCGTGTTAAATTTTAGTTTAAAAATTTTATAGTTTAAGTAGTTAATTAAGAAAAAAAGGACTAAATCGTAAAAGCTACAAAATTTAATTGTTAATAGATCTAATATCCCATCTTTAGAAAAGAGAGAGTCACCTCCTTAAAATTTCTTATGTGCTAATTTGAAAGATCAAAATTGTAAAATATTTAGATATTAAGAAATCGATGAATTTAAGTACGCTTTTGTATTTAGTTTTGCTCTTGACTTATCCTTGACGATTTAACATGATAGATCTTAATTTATTAAGATTTAGATTTATTTTATGTTTCTAACACTAATAACTTAAAAACTAATAGAAAAAACATAAAAAAAAATCTATTACTTATTCCAACATGTTCAATAGGCGAATTAAAAGAGAAAACATTGAATAAAAAACAACATACCTATTTATAATATATACAAGCAAGAGCCGTTGTTTCTTTATTTACATTGGTTTGTTGCAAACAGAGCACATAATTGTAAACTGATGAAAAATTGGAAAAAATAGGAAAAAAGAAATCGTTCAATCGGTTCAATAATTAAGTGTTTTTTTTATATTTTATATTTTTATTTAATTATTATTGATTTCATAGTTAAATCTATTGAAATGAAAATTGATAATATTTGATTGAATTTTTTTTGAAAAATAATTAAGAAAAAAACTCATAGTTTCCATTAAAATAATTAAAAGAAAGGTTAAAATATGCATATAATTATTGTAATTTTTAAAAATTAAGAATTTAGTTTCCATATTTATATATTTAAGAATTTAGTCTCTCTACTTTTCATATTTTAAAATTCAGGTCTAACTGTTAATATTGTTAATTTTTTTTGTTAAATTCAAGTTAATTGTAAAGTCATTTTTTTAATTACATGGTTATCAAGTGAGTAATTTTTTTTATTTCAAAATGTCATAGCAACAAATTTGACCAAACAAATTAAATGTATTAATAGTTAGACCAAAATTTTGAAATTTGGAAAATAGAGGGACTAAATTCCTAAAAATACAAGTACAGGGACTGAATTTTTAATGGTTGAAAAGTTCAAGGACTATAGGCATATTTTAACCTAAAAGAGGATATCCATAAATTGATGCTTGTAATACCCACAACTTGCAACACCAAAGCCACGCTTAAAAAACCTAAAAAAGGAGGGTTAGTAAATCTGGATTCAAACCGGAACCCGAACCGATAAAGAACCCCACATCACACCCACTCCACTCTACAAAAACCCTAGTGCCCCCCCTTCTTTTATATTTATCGCCCTCTTATTCCCGCAGCCTCTCCTGCTCGCTGCGATTTCGCCTGCAAGGTTCCTTCTCTCTTTTTTCTCCTTCATTCATAGGAACCAAGCTCTCCTCGTTGTAGATTTTTCCTGTTTCCTTTTATTTTATTCTGTTTTTTTCATTTTCCAGATCTCAATTTTCAAATTGTAGCGCCCTTTTTTATCAAGCAATGGCTCTGGTAAGGTTTATATGTGTGAATATAGACTAGTTTCGTTTCTTGTGGTAGTCTAACTGTTGAAAGAATTGACACCAAATGATTAGGTGGGCGTTATTTCAGATAGAATTCGAAAGTGAAATTTGTAAGTAGTTTTTTACATTGCGAAGGAAGTGGCAGATCGAATATGTTTTATATAGTTACTCTCTAAATCAATGTAATAGTTTATGCATTTGTAGGTACTAATAGTAACGATAAAAAAATATTTTGATTTTAACTATATCACCTTCGATTCAATTGGGATCCGTTGACCAGAAGAAAGATAGATGGCGAGGTGTTACGTCAATTAGGTTAATTGTGTATGGTAAATGGAAGTGCTAAGTACCGTCTAGTAGTTTAGAATGTAAAGTGACTGGTCTTTAAGAGAATTTATGGGGCGAAAAGGATCAATTTCAGGATTTTACTGGATTAGTTGTAGGGAGTGACTGGTGTTTGACATTCAACTCAACTTCTTAATCAACCGGTTCTTCTAATCAATGTGGTGTGTTGATTTACATGCAGGTCTTGCATGCAGGAAAAACAAACAAAAATGCCTTTAAGGCACTCATTGCTGCAGAATATAGTGGTGTGCAGGTCAAAATGGTTGAGAATTTTGAGATGGGTGTGTCAAATAAGACTCCTGAGTTCATCAAGATGAACCCTTTGGGGAAGGTGACCTTGTAACTCCTATTAATAGATCTAAACTAGTGATTTTTTTTATACATGTTATGTAACCTTTCTTCTAGGTCAGTTCACTGAAGATATTTATAACTCTTCTAGGTTCCTGTGTTGGAAACACCTGAGGGTCCTGTATTTGAGAGCAATGCCATTGCTCGTTATGGTGAGAAGATCTGCTGACTCCATATCCTAAATTTTCTTCCTCTAATGTTTGTTTACTTATTGGTATACTTTTCTATGCAGTTGCTCGCTTAAAGGTTAACAACCCTATATGTGGTTCTACATTGATTGATTATGTAAGATTCTTATAGTACAATGGTCTTGTTTTCTTCTGTCATCAGTTAAGTTTATTTTAAACCTTGGAAGTAATTGTTTGTATGTCTTACTTTGGCTTTCTTAGGGTCATATCGAGCAATGGATTGATTTTGCAGCCATGGAAATTGATGCTAATATTGCAAAATGGTTCTATCCAAGACTTGGTTACGGTGTTTACCTTCCTCCAGTAAGTTGTACTGTCTTTCCTCGCAGATTCTTTTGTCATTTTAATTGGGCTTGATTTGCTGGGGCCATACTTAGTCTTTGTTTCTTTCTAATTATAAGACAATAGGTCCCCTGTTAAAATTGGAATAAGGCAACTTAGTCATCGAAATACAAAATATTGAGGGAATGGTGAAGGGAAAATTGGCATTGATTACCTGTCTATGATTCTTGTTTTATTTATTTTAGAGAGGATTAGTTAGACAACATTTAGTACATGCTTAATGTGGTAGTGTTTTCCCATGCATAGTTTCTGGAAACGAAACTCAAGCACTATTAAGTAATTTTGGTAGAAGGGAATGCCCACTGAATTGATAATCAAGTAGGCATGGGTTTTCTCCTTATTATTTTTTAAGAGATTAGGCTGTTTTCTCCCCATTCTGATGTATTTATTAGTCTATATTGAGAGTTAAATTTTATTTTTGTAATTCAGTAGTAGCTCATATTACTTCAATGGTATGATTTTGCCCATCTATTTCATTTTAATCTCTTATTTGTATTTTGCATGTAGGCTGAGGAAGCTGCTATTGCTGCATTGAAGAGAGCCCTTGGCGCTTTGAACACTCATCTTGCTTCCAACACATTTCTTGTTGGACATTTTGTCACCCTTGCTGACATTATCATGACATGTAACCTCTACTTGGGTTTCTCCCAGATCATGACCAAGAGTTTTACCTCGGAGTTCCCTCATGTTGAGAGGTACTTTTGGACCTTGGTTAATCAGCCAAAAATCAAGAAGATTCTTGGTGAAGTGAAGCAGGCAGTCTCTCTACCACCTGTTCCTTCAAAGAAGCCTGCTGCCCAGCCAAAAGAAACTAAACCAAAGGCTGAACCAAAGAAAGAAGCCAAAAAGGAGGTTGAGAAACAGGCAGCAAAGGCAGAGGCCGCTGAGGAGGAGGAGGCACCAAAGGCCAAACCAAAGAATCCTCTTGATTTGCTGCCTCCAAGTAAGATGGTACTGGATGACTGGAAAAGGCTTTACTCTAACACAAAGACCAATTTCCGAGAGGTTGCAATTAAAGGTATTCCCGTTGTTTTCACAGTAGCACTCCCTTTTAAAAGCAATGTTTGGACTTGTGATATCTGATACTTGATTCGTGTCAGGATTCTGGGACATGTATGATCCCGAGGGATACTCACTGTGGTTTTGTGACTACAAGTACAATGAGGAGAATACAGTTTCATTTGTCACAATGAACAAGGTTGGAGGATTCCTGCAGAGAATGGATTTGGCCCGCAAGTATGCATTTGGGAAGATGTTGGTGATCGGTGCTAACCCCCCATTCAAGGTGAAAGGACTATGGCTTTTCCGTGGGCAAGAGATTCCTCAATTTGTGATTGACGAGTGCTATGACATGGAACTCTACGAGTGGAAGAAGGTTGACCTCTCAGATGCATCCCAGAAGGAACGGGTGAATCAGATGATTGAAGACTGCGAGCCATTTGAGGGAGAGCCTCTCTTGGATGCCAAGTGCTTTAAGTGAATATGTCTTGGTTTTATGTTGCTTGCTACTGTTCTGCCTGTCAGGGTTTTCTATACGGTCAGTTTTTTCAGGTTCGGACTTATTTTTCTTTTCTCCCCTTTTTGAGTCTGGTTCAGCCAACATTACAATTAAGTTTTAAGTTCTCAGATGTTGATTATGGAACGTGTTATTTATGTTATTAAGGAGGTATGGTTTTTGTTTTTTATATTTCAAATTATAAGATTTCATCAACTTGCATCGCATATTTCATTAGTCCTCTCGCAAGTATGCAGCCATGAATTCCAGAAATTTCTTTAGACCATAACTATTTGTTGAATGAATGGAAGATATTTAAAGCCAGTTTCGAGTACTAGATAGAGAGAATAATTACTATTAAGGTATTGCCATTAGGCTTGGATACTGTAACAAGACTAAAACGCATACAAATTTACTCTAAAATAAGTTTATGCTGAGGTGGAAAACCATTCAAATATATCACAATTATGTATTTATGAAGCTACTTGTAAACTTTTCTGATATCAAATTTAATATGCATGATTTAATTAGTGACGACTATTCATAAAGTTGAATTACGTGCTGAAGTTGTTCTTTATGGATGATCACAAAAGTATTTGGAGACCACAACCACAAAAATGTCGAGGATTTATTGAAAGACAATTTAAATCTTGGGATAAAATTTTAGCTAGTACTCAAATTATTATTAATGAAATTCACCAGTGTTAATAGAGTGCGCGAACACATTGTGGCTTAATTAAAGGCTTTTGAAGTTGAGATATTTGACTATTTCCTTGTGCACTCTAAATTTGAGTTTACTTTTGCTACAATATGAATATTTATAAATCTCCTATAATACAAGGAAAAATTATCAATTAATGAAGGTGGTCAAAGGGAACAAGGTAATCAGAAAAATAAAAAAAAAGGACAAGCCGAGCAAAAGGGAAATGGCAAAGTAACTCAAATGAACTACCAAAATGACTGTTGTCGAGTGTTGGTTATTGGGGAATATTTATTAATTAAATACGAATTTGGAAAAGACATTAATAAATCAAATTAAAATAGTTTGATGATCCATTTTTCGCTGTGCTAGGAATAATTCGATTTCTCAATCAAGCCGTTTCGAAAATTTATTATTAATCGAGAAGTTAATGAGGTAGATATGAAATATTGTCGAGAATTATTAATGGATTAAATTGATAAATTAATAATTGATGCATAAGATCTAAATGTGAACTTGCAAGGTTTGGAGGATTGGATGAAAAATTAATCAAATGCCTTAAAATGACAAATAAACCATCATTTATTTACTTAGTGGAGAAGCATGGCAAAAGCCATAGATTTCCGCTCAATTTGTCATGCTTAAATCCCAACTTTGGATGATTATTATTAAAGGTTAATAAATTGATTAATTAGGTATATATATGCTTAGTGGGTGAGAGAATAAGCTTATTACATGGTCATCCTCATCCATTCTCCATCGTTTAAGAACAAAGAAGAAAAAGAAAATTTTCATGGAGCTTTCATGGTGCCGTTAGCTGCTCTTCAAGAAATTGATAAGTTTCCTTTGAATTTTGGTTTAATTGATAGCATAAAATAATAGATAAGCATGAGCCCATTCATTTCGATGTTAAAATTGATGAGAAAAATGCTTAGATAATCATAGATGAATGCTTGGAACTTAAAGAGATAAAGCTTGATCATGATAGTTCAATGCTTTTGTTGGGATGAACTTAGAAGAGTGTAAGTTAGAAAAGAAGGTAGATTAGAAATTGGTATGAAGGATGTTCATACCAACATTGTTGAGTACTTAAGAAGCCTTAGAGATAATGATGAGAACTTTGGAGTTTAAACATGTTTTTGGATCATTTGAGGTCTTAAAATTATAATTTTAAAGTTGGAACAAAAAAATTGAATAGGAAAATTGGGAGTTATATCAATTTTGGATATAAAAGTCTATGCGTCAAAGGTTAAGCATTCTTGAATTTTCAACAAGTAAAATGGCCACTATATGGCTATCAAGTGTTGAATTCAATTAATCCAATGCTTGTAAGACTAACCAAAGGAGATTCAAATTATTAATTCAATGCTTGTATGTGTTGTATGTATTTTGAGTAGAATAAGGCTAACCAAATGAAGCTTAAGTTAAGGAAATGAAAATTTAAATTGATGATCATTAAATGATCTTTCATTCATTTTAGCCATATCTTAATAGGTAAGTTCACTTGAACTTACAATATTTGCTTATTATGTGTTTTTAGTACAATGTTTATAAGTGTTAAATAGCTCAACAACATTTAATTTGATGCATAATGAATATAACATGCTAAGATCAAGAATGGATGATTAATTAACAAGTATATTAATAGAACCTTAATGGATTATACTAGTTAATATGTTTATAGACTAAACCATGTTGTGCAAAGAATTAAATATGAAACAAGGTGTTAAATATGGTAATTGACTATGTCAAGTTAAGATTTAGTATGATTATGAGATTAGCAACCATGTTAATGTGAATGAACAAACATGTAAATTCATGTGGTATGAAAACCTCAGTTGAAGATTTTAACTCTTGTGATTAAAGTGTGGCATTATGGAAATATGACAATACATGTGAAAAATTGCTTTAATGGTACTTGATGTGAATTCTTTAATATGTTAATGATAGCTCATGTAAACTTGGTAGAAAGGTTAGGATACGATTGGCATGTCAATTAGGGTTATATGTGTATGTCGCCTTTGAGCCTATTTGTTATATGTTGCCTTCGTGCCTTACACCTAAGTACTTTTGTTGTGGTGTGAGGTTCAGAGGTATGTGGTTTGTTTTCTGAAGACCTAGTTCTATCTTACCCTTGGTAAAACATTTGTTGTAGACCATTAGACTTTCAATACCTCTTCGGAGGCCTACATGATATGATATGTGATAGTCTTCGAGCTTAGCACTTCGATGCTCATACAGTTTTTGGTTTTCTCATAGTACTTGGGTCCTATTTTACTAAGATTACATGGGCTACAAAATTGATATCAGACAAGAAATGGTTAAATAAAATAATTAAGGTTGAAAAAGGTATGAACTTGATTATCTTAACTTGTGAATTGTAATTGAAAGGTTGTAATAAATTGGAAATAGGTGCACATGTGATCAATAGAATATAATGAACACTTATTGGACATGTTATAATTTGCTTGTATGGTATTAATGAACATGGTTACCTATACATTTGCCTTATCTTATGCTAAGTAACTAACATGAGAATATGAAGCTTGTTGAGCAATGAATTTGTAGGTCCACCTAGCAAGGTAAGTATAATGCTTGCCAATTGAACTTACTAAACATTTATGTGCTTATGTCATAGGCCGCGGATCAGAGCCCGTGATGAATGTGCAAAGATTGTTCCATGGAGGTCAAATGATGAAATGGGGCTCATTCGACGCATTTGAATTGGCTCAATTTGTGGAGCATGTGGAGAAGCCTGTCTCCTTGAAGCCTTGGTGGTCCAGTGAAGCATTTATGGAAAATTTGGGCTATATTGGCAAATAAGGAAACCAATCTTAGAAGATATGTAACATGATAAGACTTGATTTTGTAATCTTAAAAGATTGATTCTATCCTTTAAGAATCTCAATTGTAGATAGGATTTACTCTCAAAACCTGTCTTTGGCTATTGCTTCCGTCAAATTCCATTCTTCATACACTATATATATCATGCCTTACTCAAAAATTAACTCTTTTTCCATTGGGGTATTCGATACATCACGCACGCCTTTCATTCGAGCATTTATAAGTATTTTTTCATTTCATTTCCAAGATCAACTTAACCAACACACTATTACTGTAACATACTTAGTTCTAAGCCATCACTTCACCATGATTCAAGTATGACCATGTGCATAAATGACAGATACCTTCTTCAAACGTACAATTTCAAATCCTTATTCTGAATACACTTTCCATACTAATTCCTCATTTCTCTATATCTCTTCAATTCAATACTTTTAATCGATTGATAGTCTTATGTGATACTTCACCGTATAATTAATAGATAACTTATACCTTGCTGCTTGTGTTCTGAATACATTTGAAAGCCAAATTGAATACGACAATTAGCTTAATTCAAAAATTACCACAATGGTCATCTTTTAAACATTTCCCACTAAGAGCTTTATTAAGACATGCCACAAGGGTAGCCCATTCGAATTTCGCTATGAATGGTGCTCTTTCATAATCCACCACAAAGGCTATTATTTTCATAATTTGCCACATAGGTGTTCCTTTTACATTACACCACAAAGGCTTACCATAGAGGCTATTCCTTCAGAGTTTGACATGAAGGCTTCCTTTTCAGAGTTAGCCACAAAGGCTTTCTTTTTAAAGTTATCTACAAAGGCTTCATTTCCTGACGTGTTTACATATGGATTTTCTTAAACTCACATTGCGTGAGGTTTTCCTATCATCATCCTGGGATACGCAGATAACCCCATTGGGTAATTACCATCCTTTAGTTCCTTTTGGAAGGCATGGAATTTTCTTTTCAGAATTTGTACTTAAAGTCCTAACAAACTCCTTTAGACAATACCGCGAAGACAGACACATACTCTACATGCACTGACATGATCCAAATTCACCATTTGAATAACAACTTACTCTTAAAAAAACATTCCTCATAGCATACATCAAAGACACACACATATATATTCATGACATTCAGATGCAACCATACCTCATATCGCCTTACTAGAACTATCATATTCATACCAGATATGCATTCTATTCTTAATAAACATTGACACAGTCATATATATATCCTTTAATAGTCACTCCTAAGTCACATACACAACATACTGTAACTTACAAGACCACACATCACCTTCCAACCAATTTCTTACAGCTTTTCTAGTATGAATAATACACACAAAAGTCAGTTTAGAGACTCATCTGATTCTCACCCATCGCAAAGCAATCAACAGGAACCATTGATATAGAACATAAAAGCACATCAAAATCTATTCATATACCTTTTTACTAACATTTCTAACATTAGAAGTCCCCAAACAAAGCCTCATATCTTTATCGAAGATTATGATCTATTTCAGGTACTAAAGGAACATCTGAAATTACTTTTGTACTTGATAACTTATTGATCAGTACACCTACTTTGCTTTTGGCTTGTATGAGTTCGCCATTTCTAACCCTCACTTTTGAAATGCAACTTTTATTAATCTTTTTGAAGATGCTTCATTTGAGGTCATATGTTGGTGCATCCATTGTCGATTAGCCAACCTTTTGTGATTTTGTTTTTAGGTGCAAAACAAGAGGTTACGAACACTTGCTCCTCCTAAGCATGATTTCTCTTAGTTGCTTAAGCCTGGATATTCTAATGTGGTTGTGGCTGTTGGGTTTTCACACTTTATTGTTGCAAACCTTCTCTACGTGTCCAAACTGCTTGCAAGTTTTGCATTGTATGTCTGGTCTGAACCAACAAAACTTCTCACAATGAGTAATTGTTTTATAGCGAGAGCATTATGGATATTTCTTCTTTACACCTTCTCTCCTCGACCTCTCTGTCTTTTTTACCAGATTTTCTTTCCTTTATTGTTAGAGGAGCTCGAGCCTTCCTTATTTCTTGCTTGAAAAGCTCTCTCAACATGCTTCTTCTACCTTGCAACTCTCCTTTGTTCTTGAGCATACAATGAATTTATTAGTTATGATAGAGAGATTGTTGATAGGTCTCTCGAATCTTCAAGAGAGGATATTTTTCACTCATGCCTCTTAGGAAGTGTAATGATCACCTTCTCAACTTCTCTGCTATCAGGAAACTAATCTCCAAGAAATCTTATGTTGTTTATACCATCCATGATTTTGTTAGAATACTGTTTAATAGTTTCAGACTCCTTAATCTTTAGGTTCTCAAAATCTATCCTCAAGTTGATAATTTGTTGCTGTCTTGTTTTGTCTGTACCTTAAAAATCTTCCTTCAACTTATCCCAAGATTGTTTTGGAGTCTCATAGGCCATAATTTTGGTGAAAATCACATCAGAAACACCATTATGAAGACACGAAATTACCTTGAATTTCTTAGCATGATCATCATTATGCTGCCTAATCTATGTTAATGTCGAATTGGCTCTTAATGATGGTGGCTCTACATCTGCACTCACAACCTCCCATAAGTTAAAAAATTTTAAGTAGGTCTTCATCTTGACTACCAAAATATAGTAGTTTTCACCATTAAAAACTAGTGGTGCATGAGGTATAAAACTAGTTGAAGACATTTTTACAAAACAACAAAGAAACATAGGTTTTTGATAAATCAAATGCCCTAAAAAATGACTGGCTCTAGGTACCAATTGTTGGTTTTTGATACAAAGGAAAAAGAAAACAAAGCAAAGATTAGCAATCAAATATATAGCTTTAAATAGAAAAGTATTAACTACAACTTGACAAGTTGGTAAGTCTAAATACATGGTACCTACTCATTAGTTGATTTTTGTTTAATCAACACTGTTTACATTAACCTATCAAAATAAAGATAAATAAAATAATCTTGCAACTTTATAGAACAAGTTGAAAACTTGTTAGCTTGTAACAAAAGCTTCAAGGCAGTTGGTGGTTAGATTGTCCGCCATTATGCCTTACACTTGGACTGTTCGCCACATTTTTTGCCAAAGTCTTTTTGCTTGATAATCCACCAACTGGAAGTGCACAATTCTAGCATTTAGCCTGTTCATCAGACATGCGAGTTGTTGCATGAATGGCCATCTTACAACAGATTATAGTTCTTTCTATAGGTGGGTGGAAGCATGCTACATTAACAAGATATGACATCACCAATTACAAAATACTTGGTTCAACTTTTATTAACTAAAATTTTGGGTCTAAAGGAAAAATTATCATAGGTGTAATGACCCGAACTTTATGGTTATCAGAGAAGTGTATTTTCAGGTCTCTATTTCTGAAAAATGGACTCGTAAATATTTATTAAAAATATTTATGAGGTTAAGTGAGTGGTCAATTAAAGTTTAATGAAGTGAATTAGCTTAAATTAAGGATAATTAGGAAATAGGATTAAATTGAATGAAGTGTGAAAATTTAATTGTAGATTAAAAGAAAATAAAAAGGATCAAAATGGAAATTAAGCCAATATACTATAGATGAGGCGGCAAACTTAGATAAAATCTAAGATTTTTATTGGATTCTAATATGTTTAAGGTTTTAAATTAATTATATTAACTATTATTAAATAAATAAAAGAAAGACAAGTGTATGGTAAAAATAAAATACATGTGTAATAAATATTGTACATACATTAGTAACACATGTTAATTGTTGATAATGGCATGTACCTAGATCATTAAGTTAATGTTTGTAAATGGTAATGAAAGATATAACGATGTTGAATTATGTATGAAACATGTAAATTTTGGTAACTAAACCTAAGAAAATTAATTAGGTTTGTATGATAATGTTTAATTGATATAAATTGTGGTACCATTGAGGGCACATTGGATGTATGTTTTATTGCTAAAATTGGATAGTATATATATAAAAAAAATATTTGTATTGGTTGTAGATTGAAATTTTGTAGGGTTGGCTAGTAAAGTGTGAAAGGCTCATTATTGAGTCCACACAGCCTGACACACGGGCGTGTGTCAAGGCCGTGTTTTAAATTCAATGTTGCATACGGGCTAAGGGCACGGACGTGTCCTAAGCCACACAGGCGTGTTATATTAGCCACACAGGTGTGTGGTACTGTTCAAAAGAAGAAAATTTAAAATTGCACGAAAAATGTTCTAAGCTCCCAATCGAGCCTCGATTTGTTTTATTTATACTTAATAAGTACTATTGGTCCATTAAAGCTATGATTAGATATATAGTATTGCATTTATTTTTGTTTTATATGCAAACGTATTGTAATGATCGGTAATGCTCTATAATATTGTTCTGGGAACGGGACGGGGTTAGGGGAAGTTACATTTAGTGGTATCAGAGCTACTTAGGTTTAGTCGATTCTAGGACTAAATAGAGTTTAGAAAAGATTCTAAAAGTACTTGCCATTTCTATGTTAAACTTGAGTCGGGATCGGATGCTGATATAATTGCTTGGTTCTGTTTTATAGTTGAAAATGTTAGATGAACATATCGATGGTATTGATTATGAAATGTATACTGGAGA
This sequence comes from Gossypium hirsutum, assembly GCF_007990345.1. Classification (NCBI taxonomy): domain Eukaryota; kingdom Viridiplantae; phylum Streptophyta; class Magnoliopsida; order Malvales; family Malvaceae; genus Gossypium; species Gossypium hirsutum. Next base: position 8,458,016 of record NC_053435.1, on the reverse strand, counting down.
TGAATAATCTCGTGAATTAGATGAAAACTATGTTGGAACGCCAGTACCCCCATGGCATAGTGGAATATATATATATTCCGGCGATCCAAACCATGGATCCATGTGCGAGGAACGAATCGGGGTGAAAAAGGTTTCAAAATTACCAAAATTTCAATCTGAGTAGACAGTGAAGCCTCGGAAATGAGAATACTATTTTGCTTTTGAATCCAAGCCACAATATTTATGATCTCGACCTCTACATAATCCACCCAGTTGACAATGAACGAAAGAAATCCCCAAAACTATTTTCAGAGATATTTTGCTTGACGGCTGCTAGACCTAGTAACAAAGCTTTGGGTTTGTATATATATTCACTTTTTAGGGTTTTTATCCCTTTCAATATATAACTCCTTTTATAATTGGTATGTATATAACAAATTCTTAATTTGTTAAATTTTAATCTGAACATAATAATCATAATTAAAATAAATAAATATAATAATATTTTAACCGAAAATTATTATTACATAATTATAATAAAGATTTTGGTAAACTATATTTATTTAAATTTATATATGAACCAAATTCATATATTAATAGAATTATGTTCTCCTTATGTGTACAACATCCTTGTACATATAATATGTTCGATATTTGATTGCCTAATTAAATTAATTCTATAATTAATTTAATTCATGTGACAACCAAACACAATACCAACTATGTTTTATTCCGTTCATTTCAACCATAGGGTGTGACCCTATAGGTTCTTGTAAAGTTAGCAGTAATACTAGAACGATTCTAATGTTACAAACAATGAGTGGCATCTAGCAATGCATCATTGCTACCTAAGTTACAAGAAGTCATGATTCGACATAACCTTTTGTGATTAACCTTTCATGCATTAATCCTTAAGTCCTTTATCTCTGGAATGGACACAAGTCATGGAATAGTCACACTTGCATAATCCATCCCATGTTTCTTGATACCTTGAGTAGACTATGATACACAAATAAGTATGACATTTCATATGAACTTATTTGAGCATGGCCATGCATTTCTAGTCTCACTCAATCAAGTGGCCTAAGATATTACTCCCATTATGTAAGAGGGACTTATCCTATATTGATCAACCAAATTCCTCTACATAGATTGTGGTATATCCAACATCAGCCTTTATAAAACAACCAGTTATAGTGTACGTTTGACTATATCAAAATATACAGCTCACGATGTTAGGATAATGATTATCTCAAGTCTGAGGATCATATACATATTAATCACTATGAGTAATGTTGTGACAATTACATAATAATCCAAGAACCATACTCATAGCGGGTCAGTCCAATATGTTGTTCTCTAACACACATATTCATGCATTGATTCTGACACTCCATAACAACTCTTTATCATCAATCAACTACATGTTATTTTTAATGCATTATTGTTGTCCTAGTCAACAATAATACTTGACTAAGGACCTTTTAAGAATAATCATATTATTCTCAGGACATTATTATAAAACAGTTTATTTATACACACAGAAAAGAAACTGAAATAATAATGGCAACGCCTTATATTAATAAACATGGTAAATCAAGTATGTTATTACAACCATCTCATGATTGATCTTTGGGCATACTCTTACAATCTCCCACTAGCACTAAGACCAATCACTCATATATCTAATACCAAGTGACTTAGTGTGACGATCATGCTTCTGCTGTGTTAGAGGCTTGGTCAGGGGATCAATAATGTTGTCATTTGTAGGTACTCTACATATCTCTATATCCCCTCGATCGATAATCTCTCAAATAATATGGTAGCGCATAAGTATATGTTTGGATCGCTAGTGAGATCTGGGTTCTTTAGCTTGTGCAATGGCTCCATTGTTATCACATCGGAGTTCTATAGCATCTGATATGCTAGGCACAACCACTAGTCCAGTGATGAAATTCTTGATCTAAGTCGCTTCTTTTGTTGCATCACTGGCTGCAATATACTTGGCCTCTGTTGTAGAATCGGCTTCTATACTTTGCTATGAACTCTTCCAGCTCACTGCACCACCATTAAGGCAAAACACAAAACCTGATTGAGATCGAGAATTATCCTTGTCGATTTGGAAGCTGGCATCGGTGTAATCTTTTACACTTAACTCTTCCTCACCTCCATATATTAGGAATGTATCATTTGTTCTTCTCAAGTACTTAAGAATATTCTTGACTGTGGTCCAGTGACCTTCACCGGGATCTACTTGGTACCTGCTCGTCATACTTAAGGCATATGAGACATCTGGACGGGCACATAACATGGCATACATGATAGATCCAATAGCAGAAGCATATGGAATTTTACTCATGCGTTCTCTCTCTTGTAGAGTTGAAGGACACGTTTCCTTCGAGAGTGAAATACCATGCCTCATAGGTAGGAATCCTCTCTTAGATTCTTCAATGTTGAACCTTTTCTATACTTTATCTATGTATGTACTTTGGCTTAGACCTAGTAATCGTCTTGATCTATCTCTATAGATCTTGAATCCTAATATGTAAGTGGTTTTGCCCAAGTCCTTCATAGAAAAACAACTTCCTAACCAAGTCTTAATAGACTGCAAGGTAGGTATGTCATTTCCCATGATAAGTATGTCATCCACATACAGTACCAAGAATGTGATAGTGCTCCCACTAACTTTCTTGTAAATACATGGCTCATTTTCATTTTTGATAAAACCAAACTCTTTGATTGCATTGTTAAAACGAAGATTCCAAATTCGAGAAGCTTACTTTAATCCATAAATGGATCTTTGTAGCTTACATATCTTTTTAGCATCCTTTGGATTGATAAAACCTTCAGGCTGTGTCAGTACACATCCTCTTCAAGTTTCCGTTAAGGAAAGCTGTTTTGACGTCCATCTGCTAGATTTTATAATCATGAAATGCAGCTATGGCGAGCAAGATCCTGATGGATTTAAACATAGCTACAGGAGAAAAGGTTTCATCATAGTCAACACCATGAATTTGGCGAAAACCTTTAGCGACTAATCGCCCCTTGTATGTTTGTACATTACCATCCATGTCGGTTTTTTTTTTGAAAACCCATTTGCACCTTATGGGTTTAACCCCTTCGAGTGGGTCAATCGTACTCCATACTTGGTTTTCGTACATGGATTCCATCTCAGATCTCATGGCTTCAAGCCATTTCTCAGAGTCTGGGCTCGTCACCGCTTCTTGATAAGTTCTAGGCTCATATTGATCGATAAGAAGAACGTCACCATATGTTGTAATGAGAAATCCATATCTCTCAGGTGTATGGCGTTCTCTTAAAGATCTGTGGCGGTGATTGTGTTTCTACAGCAGTTACTTGTTCCTCAATTTCTTGTGGAATTTACTGTTGTTCTATCTCTGGTTCAGTGGTATCTTGTGATTCTCGAATTTTTTCAAGTTCAATCTTTCTCCTACTTCATTTTCTAGAAACAAATTCTCTCTCTAAGAAGACACCAGTCCGAGCAACAAACATCTTGTTCTCAGTGGGATTAAAGAAATAATATCCTTTGGTTTCTTTCGGATACCCCACAAAAATATACCTTTTAGATTTGGGTTCAAGCTTAGTAGACGTCTAACATTTAACATAAGCTTAGCAACCCCAAATTTTCATAAAAGACATATCGGGATGTTTCCCAGTCCACATCTCATTTGGCGTCTTTTGAATTGATTTAGATGGAATACGATTTAGTGTGAAAGTAGCTTTTTCAAGTACATGTCCCCAAAAGGAAGTCGGTAGATCAGCATGACTCATCATGGATCGAACCATGTCTAACAGAGTTCGATTTCTTCTTTCAGAGACTCCATTCCATTGAGGAGTACCAGGAGGATTAAGTTGTGAGACAATCCCACATTCCTTCAAAAGATCATCAAACTCTAAGCTCAAATACTCTCCACCTCGATCAGATCGAAGTGCCTTGATAGTTTTGCCTAGTTGATTTTGTACTTCATTTTTGAACTCCTTAAACTTTTCAAGGGCCTCAGACTTATGGCGCACGAGATAAACATGCCCATATCTACTGAAATCATCAGTGAAAGTAATAAAGTAATGAAATCCACCTCTGGCCAGTGTATTTATTGGTCCACATACATCAGAATGTATTAAGCCTAATAAATCACTAGCTCGTTCACTTTTACCAGTAAAAGGAGATTTAGTCATTTTTCCCAATAAGCAAGATTCACATACTTCAAATTGTTCAAAAACAAATGCATCCTAGAGACCATCTTTATGGAGTTTGAATATGCGTTTCTTACTTATGTGGCCCAAACGACAATGCCAAAGATAAGTTTGATTTGAGTCATTTATTTTAGATCTTTTAGTATTTATGTTGTAAATGAGATTTATTTGATCTAAAATATAGAGGTCATTAATCAATTGTGCCGAACAATAGAAAACATTATTGAGATAAAATGAACAACAATTATTATTAATAATTATTTCAAAACCAATTTTGTCTAAACGAGAAATTGAAATAATGTTTTTAGTTAAAATGGGCACAAAATAACAATCCTCTAAACATAAATCAAGTCCACTAGGAAAAGATAAAGTATATGTTCCCACAGCTATTGCAGCAACTCTTGCTCCATTTCCAACTCCCAGGTCCACATCTCCTCTAGCCAAAGTCCTATTCCTTTGTAGTCCCTGTACAGAAGTAAAAATATGAGAACCACAACCAGTATCTAATACCTAAGAAGTAGTAATTGATAAATTAATATCAATAACATAAATACCTAAAGCAGACGTTCCGCTTGCCTTGGCCTTCTTGATTTCCTCAAGATAGAGAGGGCAGTTCTGCTTCCAATGTCCAGTCACACCACAATGAAAATAGTTTCCTTCCTTAGACACCCCACCTTTAGGTTTCAGTGCAACCTTTCCTTTTCCAGGATTGGGCCTACCTTTGCCCTTGGGTTTTGCCTAAACTTTGGCATTTCCCTTGCCCTTGTTGTTACGGACCATCAGTATGGGCTTGGGTCCAACCTTTTTCATGTTGCCTTCAGCAGTTCACAACTTACTGAGCAGCTGTGGCAGAGTCTTGTCAATTTCATTCATATTGAAATTGAGGACAAACTAGCTGTAGCTATCCAGCAACGATTGCAGAATAACATCAGTTGCCAACTTTTGGCTCAATGGAAACCCAAGCTTAGATAGGCTTTCAATATAACCAATCATCTTAAGGACATGAGGTCTTACTGGGCTTCTTTCATCCAGCTTACATTAGAAAAGGGCCTTAGAGATATCGAACCTCTCTTGCTGTGCTTGCCCCTGATAAAGTTCTTTCAGGTGCTCGATCATATCATAAGCAACTATGTCCTCATGTAGCTTCCGAAGCTCAGGATTCATAGTAGCAAGCATAATACATCCAACATCTACCATGTCATCGAGATGTTTCTTGTAAGCATCTCTATCAGCCCTCGAGGCATTGGCGGGTGGTTCATTAGGAAGTGGTTGTTCAATGACATATAATTTCCGTTCTTGTTTGAGGACAATCCTCAAGTTGCGGTACTAGTCAAGAAAGTTCAAACCATTCAATTTGTCCTTCTTAAGAACCGATCGCAATGAGAGTGTATTAGTGTTTGCAGCCATAATATATCTACAACAATAAAATATGCGTGTGAATAAATTTACCAAGTTTATATCAATCATTAAAAGGACTTTATTATATGATGTTCCTACTATTTTATTTCAAAATTAATAACCCTCATATATTAATTTCAGAAAGACTTTCTTGAAAGTATTTCTAGTGGGTTAAGGATCCATATTTCACCTCCTCTTAAGTCAGCTTTGGCTTTACTCTCAAGATTATGGTTATTTAGGTAAGCAACACTTGCTAATTACATCATATGTAACTCCTACAATTTGATGAACAACTCTTGTTCTAATCATCTTATGATTTATCCAAATTACTTGCTTCTAGGTTTCTAATCCTATTAGAGTAACCTAGTTAAGTCATTAACCAATTTTTAAATAGCAATATCACTTGTTTATTCTTCGCGTTTAACCAAGATAAATACTAGTACTTCACTTTGGCAGAACCTACATAGTATTGATCGAGGCCTTAATGAGGGAAAAATTTGGAAGGCCATGTTGACTTAATATTTAAATAGAGGGATTTTATTAAAGTTGTTGTATCTCACCAATTATGGTCTACTTCAGTCCATTTAATATTTTAATTGATCTCATCAATTAATGGGGTTTATTATTACCAAATTTGTATGCTTTGGACATCTATAGCATCTCATACATGAATAGATAAAGCAATAAATAAATGCAGTATAACCCATAAACTATGGTGGTTCAACCCAAGCCAATGGGAGAACCAAAAGGAAACGTAAAGGTGTAAGCCGTTTCACAAGCTGTTAGTCCACATTAGTTGGCTCATCTTCCTTCTCGTCTAGTCCATAGCAGCTTTTGCAAATTACAATATTCAGAAACTCGTTTTACATACGAGGGAGTAAGGTGAGAAGAGAAATAGAAGAGAATAGTAGTAAGGCACGACACGCAGGTTGTATTTATAAAATTACAACATTTTATCAAATGGGTCATCGGGCTATAACTATGCATTTCAAACACCGTGCATTTCAAAAATAGCATACATCATTCAACGTTTTGCTAAATGAATTATAAAATATCCTTTCAACCTTTTATGGCCCATCAGGTTTTATTTATTACAAAACATACTGAAAGATGATGGGAACCGCATACCCCAGTCAAATGAAAGCTCACGATTTGATAACTTTTATCAACAGAATCGTGTTTTCAGGATTTGAATCCTTGAGGTTTCATATCAGAACAACCCTTGTTCCACTAGCCAGTTAACTCTTACTGGAAACTATAAATACCACCGTCGCATCATTACAGATTTTTAAAGTTAACAGTAATAACATGAAACTGAATAGGCCATAACACCATGATTAACATTTAATCAATTATCGAAAGGAACGGTAATCAGTTTATGCTTAGACGATATAAATAGTCAAAAATCGTAATAAAAATAAAGCATGCATCTCATACAATTGTATCACCCAAGTATTTAAACCCGAGTCCGTATCACACAAGTGGCTCTGATACCACTATTGGAATACCCGTACCCCCATGGCACAGTGAAAAAAATATTCCGGCTAACCAAACCATGGATCCATGTGTGAGGAACGAATCGGGGTGAAAAAAGTTTTGAAATTACCAAAATTTCAATCTGAGTAGACAGTAAAGCCTCAGCAATGAGAATACTATTTTGCTTTTGAATCCAAACCGCAATCTTTATGATCCCGGCCTTTACGTAATCCACCTAGTTGATAATGAATGGAAGAAATCCCCAAAACTATTTTCAGAGATATTTTGCTTGACGGCTGCTAGACCTAGTAGCAAAGCTTCGGGTTTGTATATATATTCACTTTTTAGGGTTTTTCTCCCTTTCAATATATAACTCCCCTTATAATTGGTATGTATATAACAAATTCTTAATTTATTAAATTTTAATCCGAACATAATAATCATAATTAAAATAAATAAATATAATAATGTTTTAACCGAAAATTATAATTACATTACTTATAATAAAGATTTTGGTAAACTATATTTATTTAAATTTATATACGAACCAAATTCATATATTAATAGAATTATGTTCTCCTTATGTGTACAACATCCTTGTACATATAATATGTTCGATATTTGATTGCCTAATTAAATTAATTCTATAATTAATTTAATTCATGTGACAACCAAACACAATACCAACTATGTTTTATTCCGTTCATTTCAACCATAGGGTGTGACCCTGTAGGTTCTTGTAACGTTAGCAGTAATACTAAAACGATTCTAATGTTACAAACAATGAGTGGCATCTAGCAATGCATCATTGCTACCTAAGTTACAAGAAGTCATGATTCGACATAACCTATTGTGATTAACCTTTCATAAATTAATCCTTAAGTCCTTTATCTCTGGAATGGACACAAGTCATGGAATAGTCACATTTGCATAGTCCATCCCATGTTTCTTGATACCTTGAGTAGACTATGATACACAAATAAGTATGACATCTCATATCAACTTATTTGAGCATGGCCATGCATTTCTAGTCTCACTCAATCAAGTAGCCTAAGATATTACTCCCATTATGTAAGAGAGACTTATCCTATATTGATCAACCATATCCCTCTACATAGATTGTGGTATATCCAACATCAGCCTTTATAAAATAACCAGTTACGGTGTACATTTGACTGTATCAGAATATACATCTCACGATGTTGGGATAATGATTATCTCAAGTCTGAGGATCATATACATATTAATCACTATGAGTAATGTTGTGACAATTACATAATAATCCAAGAACCATACTCATAGCGGGTCAGTCCAATATGTTGTTCTCTAACACACATATTCATGCATTGATTCTGACACTCCATAACAACTCTTTATCATCAATCAACTACATGTTATTTTTAATGCATTATTGTTGTCCTAGTCAACAATAATACTTGACTAAGGACCTTTTAAGAATAATCATATTATTCTCAGGACATTATTATAAAACAGTTTATTTATACACACAGAAAAGAAACTGAAATAATAATGGCAACGCCTTATATTAATAAACATGGTAAATCAAGTATGTTATTACAACCATCTCATGATTGATCTTTGGGCATACTCTTACAAAGTGAACATCAGATATTGATACCTTCAGGACTGTTACAGCCAGTGATGATATCAAAATGGAAATGGGATAGTATTTCTATGGGTTTGAAATGAAATTATCCTTATCGTCGAAAAAGAAAGATGATATTTGAATAATCGTCGAAGGTATGGAGAAGTTTGCATATTTTATTCTGGTATGAATAAGTTTCTTACTTAGTAATAATCTGAAATATGGGTTTCTGAGATTGTCAGATTCATGGTATGTCCATTTCTATTATTTCTGATTGAGATAAATAGTTTACATTCTGATTCTAGAACAAATATAAGAAGTTTTGGGTACGCGATAATAGTTTTCAGCACTGTATGAAGCTCTGTATGATTGTGAATGTAAAACTTCATAGTATTTGACTGGATGCAGCAAGAAAAGGAATAGATAGAGTTATTTTGATTCGGGAAACTGAAGAAAATAAAATTGATTTGAGATAGACTGAAAGCAGCTTTTGACAAATAGAAATCGTATGAAGACTTAAAACGTTGGGAAATTGAGTTCTTGTTCTGTTTGGCTATGTGAAATTATAGAAAAAGTTAGACCAGTGATATATTGCTTGGTTTTGCCTTTGAAATTACAGAAAATTTATGATGTTTTTCATGTTTGGATGCTCGGAAGTTATAGATCAAATCTCTTACATGTTATCTCGACAAATGATATTGAAATTTGAACTGATATATTGTATGGAAAAGAGGAACTGATTGAGATATTAGCTTGAAAAGTGAAGTCATAATATTGAGGAAGCAATACGAGAACCGAAAGAAACAGTGAGATCACTGAACCCCCACCTCTTTTTAGGCAAATTTCGAGGATGAAATTTATTAAGGGGGAGAATTGTAATGACCCGAACTTTACGGTTATCGGAAAAGTGTATTTTCAGGTCTCCATTTCTGAAAAATGGACTCGTAAATATTTATTAAAAATATTTATGAAGTTAATTGAGTGGTTAATTAAAGTTTAATGAAGTGAAATAGCTTAAATTAAGGATAATTAGGAAAAATGATTAAATTGAATGAAGTGTGAAGGTTTAATTGTAGATTAAAAGAAAATAAAAAGGATCAAAATGATAATTAAGCCAATTTACTATAGATAAGACGACAAGCTTAGATAAAATCTAAGATTTTTATTGGATTTTTATATGTTTAAGGTTTTAAATTAATAATATTAATTATTATTAAATAAATAAAAGAAAGACAAGTGTATGGTAAAAATAAAATACATGTGTAATAAATATTGTACATACATTTGTAACACATGTTAATTATTGATAATGACATGTACCAAGCCACACGGGCGTGTTATATTAGCCACATGGGCGTGTGGTACTGTTCAAAAGAAGAAAATTTAAAATTGCACGAAAAATGTTCTAAGCTCCCAATCAAGCCTCAATTTGTTTTATTTATACTTAATAAGTACTGTGGGTCCATTAAAGCTATGATTAGATATATAGTATTGCATTTATTTGTTTTTTATGTGCAAACGTATTATAATGATCGGTAATGCTCTATAATCCTATTTCGGTAACGGGACAGGGTTAGGGGGTGTTCAATAGGTGTACTTTTAAGTAATGATGCTTGTTAAAGTCAATCTTCTTGGGTCCAGTCAAAGAAACAAATTTAGACCTCAAATTTAGAAGACAAACGACCTTCTTGGCATTCACATGCAAATCAAAGTTGAAGGATACAAATAGTGCTTCACATGGTAAGGTTGGGATTAACTTGAATGGAAGTGAAAAGCTTGATAGACATAGGAGAAACAAAGATAGACCAAATTGTGGTGTATAGACCCTTTGCCATTAATCTACCACAAATTGATGTGTAAATTTGGGCAACATTTTTGGGGTCAGGAATCAACTATTAAAAGCCACTCTTGGCTAAGAAAAAAAAAAGGTTGTAGTTTTAGGTTAGAAAGCTCTTTAGTTTTAGGGTTTCTTTCATCTTCTAACTTAGCAGTAGGGTAGTTTTCTTCTCTATAGTTTCAAGGTTTTAGCTTATGTTTATTTCTGGTTTTACTTATTTTCATAGTTGTTAGTTAAGTTAGTTTTTCCTATAGCTTATTTTTATTTACATGTTAAATACTTTCAACTTAGTTGTAATCACTTTTTAATCTTCGAGTTAATGCTATATGAGTTTTCTTTCTTTTCATCTGTTAAAGCTATTATCTTTAGTGTTCTTGTTTCTTTATCTTTGTGTTAGTTGCTTTTCATTTAAATTTATTAAGTTAAAAATCAAAGCTTTTATCTTTTTGTTCAAGTTTATGTTAACAGGTTCCATAGTTGTTTCTTTCATGTTTGTTAGCTTTAATATGGTAATGGGTAACTAAACACTAGGTGTTTGATGAAAATGTTGCTAGGTTAGTTTTTGAGTTCGGGGACTAAATTACAAAATGAGAATAAATCGAATAAATCTAAAAACTTAGGAAGTGACGCCCATAAGGGAATATTTAGGCAAGTGAGACCGGAAGGTAATCTTGTTGTACACCTGTCCATTAGCCCCAGATTAATCGGTGAAATCTGAACTAATTCGTCTAAGTCGGTAAAATTGAGATCGGAAGATAAAATAATCTTGTTGTACACCTGTCCATTAGTCCCGGATTAATCGGTGAAATCTGAACTAATTCATCTAAGTCGGTAAAATTGAGATCGGAAGATAAAATTGAGCCAACTTAGGAATGTGAGCAATATAGATCCCTAATTCGAGGGTTAATTAACATGGAAATCAACCATCCATTGTCTATTATCTTAATTAGTAGTTTTTTGTTTTGCGTTATTTACAATTTAGTCCTTTTTTGTCTTAGATAAGTAATTAGCTTTAATTAATTAATGGTTTGTCGTACTATAGCAATTAGTGAGTAGCTAGCTAGACTCCTTTCTTACATGCACTTTTGAATAGAAATTGCTAAATGACCACCTCTCGACATACCAACATCGAAAGTATGAATACTGTTACAAAATATATGGAATTGAGGTGGTGTCTACAAGTATATGGGTTACGTTGTAATATGGTTTGTTTACAATGAAACACTGGGTAAGTATTCCGAGGATTATACCCTAGGGATTGCAGTTTGGAAAAAAAACTACTTTTAGGCAAATAACCGAAAATCACTACTAATCTACTAAAGTTTCAGATTAGTAGTGTTAATCTGAAAGTAAGATGATAATAATAATAACCAAATAAATTGAATTAAACTTAAATCTATTCCTAAGTTCATCTATCAACTTCTCCTATCCCTTGTTTCGACTACGGGAGTTTCTTAAGCCTAGATTCAATTGTTTTACCTAATTAATTATTAATGTAGGGATTTAAATAGTTGGTTACTAATTAACCTAGCAGGGCTTCTCAACTTCTACTAACCTAACTAGACAACAAGAACTACTCACCTCTCAATGATATAGTTTAGACTGGGGTAGGATAAGGTTTTCATGGATAGGCAATACCAAATTTGGGTTAATTCATAACTATATGACTTCCTAGGGTTGTCTATCATAGGGTTTAAGTTCTTCCTTCCCTAACCACTGATCTGCTAAGTAATGATTTGTAAGAAATACCAATTTCAAGTTAATTCCTACCTAGATGACTTCCTAGGATCGTAAATCCTAGGGTTTAATAACACTCAACCAGATCTAACCAATCCAAATGAACTCTACCAATCAATCAATTAATAAGATTAGTAAAATTGAAACATGCAAAATATATATAAATTATAAATTGATTCTAATCTTTACACAAACATTCAATTAACAATGATAAAGAAAAAAATATAGAGAATAAAATAAAGAAAAGATATGCTCATGGATTTATCGATGAAAGCATGACTCCGAACAATCTCCTCTCACTAAAGTCTTACTTTGGAATAGGATCTTTCGATTACAAGAACATAAAATAAACTAAGTAGAAACTAGGAACAAAATAAAAAACTAAGAATAATTTTTGTCTCCTTAAAATTGTGTGTTTGAACTTATTACAATGGCCTTTATATAGGTTAAACTTGGAATATTAAAGTGTCTAAACTATCCTTGAAGTACTTAGAGTTTGACTAGGAAAAATACTCCTAATTTCCCTAAAAAACACAACTGTCACGTACTAGGACTTTTGGACTGCGCAGAAGTGGTGTTGCAACATAGGCATGCAATGTTGCAAAATCGAATCTGGTGCTTGCTATGTCACGACATAACAAGCAGTTTTGCTCCAGGACTTGTTTTGCTTTTGTCCCTGATGTTGTGACATCGATGTCTTGGTGTTACGACATAACCAACATTTTCGGCCTGCTTATGCATTTTTAGCTCCCGATTTGTCCTACAAGACCATGTAACCTTATTTAGATATCTAGGATGTAATAAAAACTACTAAAAAGCATATGTCATTACTTCAAGTATGAAAACATAGATACTGAGATAATTTGATTTACTATTAAACAAGCTACAATTATGTGTAAAAAGGGATGTAAATAATAGTATAATTCGTGGTAGATCACTCCCCCCACACTTAACTTGTTGCTTGTCCTCAAGCAACCAAAACACATATATGGGAAAAAGGAAAAAAATACGAAAATAACTTGATTTCTTTATTTAAACAAATGTAAAGTTAGTGAAGATGGATGTAAATAAGAATCTCACACTTAAACTCCCCCACACTTAACTTTTTTCTTGTCCTCAAGCAAACTAAGTGTAGACATATAGCATGCAAAAAGAAGACGTCCCTTAGAATTTATTACTACTACGAATATGGTTGTCAAATAGTAAAGGTACAAAAATTTTTATCGCACATGCAACTTATTTTTGATAGTTTGATGTATTGAAAACGTTTTAAAGTAAATTAAGATTAGTTTACAAAGTTACATCACTAATAAATTAGAAGCAAATCTCACAATCAAATGTTTAACAATATCACCATTAACAGAAATCAAATAGATATGTAGCAGATACAATCATGTGAATCAAAAATTTTCATTAAGTACAATTGTTAGTAGTACCGGAAGATTATGCACAGAGAATGCTTAAGTCACATTGGTCTTTTAGGCTTGTAACATTCTGAGGCTTAGGACGGTACGAGTTCAAAGAAAGATATGGCTCAAAATAGTTCAAACACTAGAAATAGTTAGGCACATGACATTATTCCTTCTCTTCCCTTAGGTGCCCCTTTCAAGCTTGTCGTCTTTTTTCTCCCTCTCTCACCTTCCTTATCTCTCCATATAGGAAGAGACAATATAATACTAACAACTCTGGTTGGCTGAATGAGTTTTTGTGCATTGATGACTGAGTTTTTCTCTCACTTTTGTGACTTTTTATTTTGTCACTTGACTTTTTACTTTTTTTTCTCACTCACAATGCTTTTGATTTTATTTTGTACTTTTTCTTCTTATTTTTACTTTTTACTTTTTCTAGATTTTTCTTTTTTCACACATTTTTGCTCGACCTATAATCATTGTATCACATTGTTTCTTCCTTTTTCGCTCTAAACTTTTTTGAAACCACCGTGATGTATCTGCTAAACACTCAATATGTAATAGCCAATTTTTCAGTGGTGTCAGAAACAGTGATTCGAGATCACTAAATCCGACGAGTAAGTTTAGAAATTTTAACAAATAATAATTATAGGCCAAGCGCGAACTTAAAAGAATTATTTTTAATTAGTGAATTTTGCGATTTTAAAAGAATTAATCAGGTAAATTTGGTTGAAAACGAGGTATCGAGACCTCGGATTTATAAACCGAGCTATAAATATTTTTATAAATATTTATGGAGTGTTATTAAGTTAGTATTAAAGTTTCGTTACAAAATTTTAACGTTTGGTTAGTCAATCAATTAAAAAGGACTAAATTGAAAATAATACGAAATTTATTAAATTGTGATTAAATAGTTTAAGTCATTAAAAAGGAGGGATTTAAAAGGCAATTGGACCCAAATTGTATGGGCTGGACGGTTGGGCAAGAAAATCAGAAAAAAAGACAAGGAGAAACAAGGGCAAAATGAGAAATTTTGCAAATTAAACATATAAAACAAGACAAATTTGAAAAATCTAGAGATATCATCATTTTTCTTCAGCAAAAACGCCATGGGAGGTCTGAAAGCTGCTGGTTTTTCATACTTTGACATATGTGAGTTCAATTCTTACCCTTTTCTTTGAGATTTTTATGTTTTTGTGACTTTTACAATTAGGTCCAAGTGTTTAATTCATTAGTTTTTTATTTTATGAACAAAATTAAAAGATATCAATGATAATTTTTGGCTGTTTATGATGAAATAAAATGAATTTGAAGCTTTGATTTTGTTGTTTGACGATTTTATCAAGTCATTTCAATAGAAATTGATTTTAGGACCTAATTGTGAAAAAGTTGTGAATTAAGGTTTAGTGTTAAAATGATTATTTTCAAAGGTTGTGTAATAGTTTATAATGATGGAATAAAATGTGAATTGAGAAAAATTAGCTTAATAGATGGGCTAATTGAGCAAGGACTGAATTATATGACCTTTGAAATTTAGAGGAAAAATGGTAATAAACATCTTGAACTAAAACAATATTGGACAGCAGAAGTAGACTAACTTTGAAAAATCACCATAAATTGTAGAAATCGAATTATAAGATGAATAAAATATAAAATTAAAGCTTATTGAGTCTAGCTTTTCATAGAAGAAACGGTGTAAGCAATGGATTTGTAAATTATGAGATATAATGAATTTTGTGAGACAAGGTTAGAATGAATTCGGGTTCCCCTGTTTTGACTTTGGAAAATCACCAAAAATTGGAGAAAATTAATTAGAGTCTAAAATTTATATGATTAGAATCCTTAATGAGTCTATTTTCAATAGAAATCAGTGGAAACATTATCTGAGTTTTGTACTATGATATAATTAATTTGTAGTGAAGAGCGGTCAGAACTGTTGGATAGTGAAACAAGGGAAACTTAAATGAATAAACTGTACTAATTGGCTAAACCAAAAATTCTTAAAATTTTATGGTGGAATGACATGTGAGTCTAGTTTTAGGGAAAATTTACGGATCTTAATTTTGAGCTCTTTAGCTTGAATTATAAATAATTGAGTGACTATGACTCGTGTGAACAGATTGATGTGAGCATTAATAAGTAAATTGTGAAATCGTACTTACAAGAATGTTATATACATTAAGGATGCGGAATGGAGAGGAGGAGGAGGAAAAATATATATGAATATTCAGTTAGCATGGCTAATTTGAATGTTTTAAGCTCATGGACTAAATTGAATAAAAGTAAAATTTTAGGGGGCAATTTTGTAAAAATGTCAAAAATGACTAAATTGAAGGGAATAAATTGTTTTATTATCTAAATTAATAAATTGAATGAAATTATCAATTTAATATTGGGTGAAATTTGGGAAAATGGTAAATTACCAATATGCCCCGAAATCTTGGTATTTCTGCAATTTAGTCAGGTAGGTTCGGATACCCTGAATGAGCATGTAAATATAAAAATTTAAGTACTGTATCGTATTTTATATGATATTTTGAATTGAATATATGAAAAGGATGTTATATGAAACATGAAAATGAATACTAAATAATATAAATTAATTGAAATTATTCTGAAAATTTCGGTAATGCCTCGTATCCTATCCCGGTCTCAGGTACATGTATGGGGTATTACACAATACCTATGGCCTAACATTTATTTTGTAATGTATTAAAGAACCAAGGATAGGGAAGATTTCAAGGTTTCAATTTATATACAGTTTATTGGGTCTTCGCTCCAAGATAGTAAGGCTATGTCACGACATACCAAGCAGTTTCGCTCCATGACATGTTTTTACTTCTGTCTTCAATGTTGTGACACCGATGTCTTGGTGTCGCAACATAGGCAACAGTTCCATCATGAATATGCATCTTTAGCTCTCGATTTGTCCTACAAGACCATTGTAACATCCCGATTTTGGGCCTAGTTGGAACAGTGGTTTCGGGACCACAAATCCGATGAGGAAAATTTCATTTTTATTATATTTTTATGGTCTACATTTCACGAAATGATTTCCTGAAAATTTTGTTCAAAAATTTTAACGTTTGGGCACTCAATTTAGTCAAAAGGACTAAATCGTAAAAAGTACAAAAGTTGAGTTCTACATGCTAGAGGTGTCTACTTGTTATGAAATTTTAAATCGGAGGTCCTTATATGGTAATTAGACTATTGTTTAAGTTGGTGGACAAAAATGGACATGGTTAGGCATGTTTTCAAAGTTTTTCATTAAGGGCATTTTGATCATTTAGTTATTAAAATGAATTAAAAACAAAATTAAAAGCTAAAATTTGTCCATCTTCAACCACTTGGCCGAAAATTGCATGGAGAAACCATGGCTAGGGTTTTTCAAGCTTCCAAGCTTTTTTGTAAGTTCGTTCTAGCCCCGTTTTTAATGATTTTTACATTTTTGAAATATCGGTAACATGATCTACTCATTTCTACCATTATTTTGAGCTAGGGTTTATGTTTAAAAATTTAACCATTTGTGACGTGCATGAATTTTGATGTTTAATGGTAGAAAATGAGTGTTGGGTGTTAAATAAACGACTTTTACTAAGCAGTTTTCGATGAAAACGTCCGAAAAGACTGTTTTGTAAAAGTTGTAAAATTGATCATAAAAGGGAGATTTAGTGGAAATTGGGGGCTGGAATAGTTATGAAAATGATTCAGCTAGGCTTAAAATGTAAGGAAATTGAATAAAAATCATTTTACGAGTATTGGGGCAAAAGTGAAAATATGTAAAAGTTTAGAGGTCAAAATGAAAATTTGTAAAAATATGATTTTTGGACCCATATGAATAATGTGACTAATTATTAGGCTAAATGTGATATTATAGATCAAGAAAATCGAGATTCGAGCTTAAATCGGGAAAATACAAGGTTATGGACTAAAATGGTAAATTGTCGTTTCTGGATCCGAGGTAAGTTTGTGTATTAATAATAGTGTAATACCATGCTTGAATTGTAATTCTCTATTGATATGGTATAAATTGTATGATTTAAAATGTTTAGGAGAAGTTGATGGATGGTGTTTATGATATGGAAAATGTAATGTTTGTTGTGTCATGTGAAATTGAATGGCAAATTATTGTTACATGAATTGAATGTTAAATTACTATTACATGGGTTATATGAATTGCTACACGGTTGTATCTGACGAGCTTTCGACAAGTAAGTTCGTATAACTAAATTAAGCATGTAAATGTGTTTAATTGATTGTTGAATTATGTGCATCATGATTTGTAATTGATAAGTACATGTAATAAACAAATATTGATTTATGACTTATATAAATGATGAAATGGTGCATGAATTAGTTTGAATATTGATTTCTGATTGGACAGGTGATTACCGTGAATATAAGATCTTACATATGTTGCAATAAAGATTGTCCCTAAAGGGTAATCTTTTGATCTCATTATGAAAAGGAAATGTATCACAAAAGGGTTAATACTTGAAAAGGACTTATGTACCCAAACGGTACAATTTGAAAAGGTTATGTACACCTTGTGTGTACACTTGAAAAGGAAGGGTATACTTTGTGTATACCATATGAAAAGGAAAGGTATACTTTGTGTATACCACTTGAAAAGGAAAGGTACACTATATGTGTACACTTGAAAAGGTTATGTACACTTTGTGTGTACGCTTGGAAAGGTTAGGTATACTTTGTGTATACCATATGAAAAGGAAAGGTATATTTTGTATGTACCACTCAGAAAGAAACGTACACCTCGAGTGTACAACTGGAAAAGGAAAGGTCTATCAGAAATTTAATAATTCAGCAGTAATGACATACATAGTGATATAAAGAAAAACAGCATGATAAACTCATTTATGCTTAGTTGATACTAGTATCATGCATATGATTGTCCTGTTTGGATGAGTGGTTATGCTAAGAGATAGCACAGGTACATACTCGAAACCCATGAGCATGTGTTTGACATGTGAAATGAAATGGACTTGTGATAAGAGTGCAAATGAATGAGTGATAATTATAAGAATAATTTCTATGACAAACTTGGGATGATTATCATTATGTTGTACTAAGATAGTTTTTGACAGCAGCAGTACCCCGAATTTGAAATATCACCATAAATGGTGGAAGTTGAATTAGAGGCTGATTAATATATGAAATTAAAGCTTAATGAGTCTAGTTTCAGATAAAGGAAACGGTGTAAGAAAAAGAATTTTTTATTACGAGATATATGAATTTTTGTGAGACAGAGTCAGAATGAGTTTGGAATCCCCTGTTCTGACTTTGGAAAATCACTAGAAATTTTACAAAAATAATTGAGAGTTATGAGTCAGATGAATAAAATCCTTAGTGAGTATGCTTTCATGAAAAAGATACAAGAACATTATCTGAGTCTTGTACTATGAGATAAATAAATTTTAGTAAAGAAAGGTAGAAGCTATCAAACAGTGAAACAGAGGAGAATTTGATTAATAAAATGAATTTATTGGATTGACCAAAAATTCTGAAAATTTTATGGTAAGAAGAGATATGAGTCTAGTTTCTGAGAAAATTAATGTATCTTGATTTGGAGTCTTGTAACTCTGGATATAAATAATTTAATGACTATGACTCAAGAAAACAGCTTAGCTGGAATTTTAATAAATAGAAAGAATATAAAAATAGCATGTTATCACATTGCTTATTATTTTCATGCGAGCTTACTAAGCGTAAAGCTTACTCCCTCCTTTCCCATTTCTTTTACTTTTGTCAGGTCAGCTCGGGGTTGGAGATTGTCGGAGGTAGCATCACACTAGCAAGCTATCGACTCTGGAGTATTGTCATACGTGTATTAAACACTTTCAAGTGAGTGGCATGTATAAGGACTAGTTTTTATATTAGTCGTTGTTATGATTAGCCAAATGTATCGGTTTATATTGATCGATTGTATATAGCCATGAGATGTGGCTTATTATGGTTATGGCTTGTAGGCCTAATTATTCCTGCTATGGGTTAATGTATGACGTGTGATTATAATTGGTTGCAATAACTTAGGTCCATGCTGTGTAAAGGATGAGAAAGAATTAAGGACAACATAAGGATTAGAAAATAGCCTAAGTGTTGACCACACGGGCAGAGACACAACCGTGTGTCTCAGCTGTGTGGAGGACACAGTCAAGCACACGGGTGTGTGGCTTGACCATGTGGATCAATTTGTTTGGTTGATGTCATAAACAGTGAGTTACACGGGCTGAGGACACGAGCGTGTCCGAAGCCACATGGGCGTGTGTGACCACATGGCCCAACCCACACGGGGATGTGACTCTCCAAAGCAAGAAAATTGGTTAAGTTGCCCAAAGATTTCAAAGTTCTCGGTTTAGTCCCGAACCTCCCCGATGTATGTTATAGGCTTCAAAAGCCTGTATAAGGGACGAAATGCATGTGTTTGAGATGTTTTAATTTTGGGAAAAAATTTTGTGGCCCAGACGCCTCGAACCCTGTCCCGGCATCGGATACGGGTAAGGGGTGTTACAAACATGTAACCATATTTATATATCTAAAATGTAATAAAAACTACTAAAAAGCATACATCATTACTTCAAGTATGAAAACACAAATATATACTAAGATAATTTGATTTACTATTAAAAAAGCTAAAATTATGTGTAAAAAGTGATGTAAGTAAGAATATAATTGATCTGTCATAATTAGGTGTAGCAATTAAACTAATTTTTTCACTTTAAGAGCTTGAAAATAAGTATTATCATTAGATTTTAATTATGTTTTAGTAAGTTTAATTAAATTCAATAAAATGTGAAAATTGAGTCTTTTAATGAACTTAGGGGCCGAATGAGGTCTAAAGGTTAACTTTATGAGTATACAGGAGACGATTAGAAGGCGTGCTAAACCGATATTGGTCACTATGTCGCAACACGAAGGATTCGATGTCGCAGCATAGAAAATAGAATAGAAGAATTCTGAGACTGCCTTTGATGTCACGACATAGCCTAAGGGTGTCGTGACATACCCCTGAAGATACCTTAAAGAAAAGTATACTGAATTTTATGTCTCGATACAGGTCCTGATGTGTCACAACATCGACTCTAGACGAGAATTAATACGAGCTAAGGGGCATTTTGGTCTGCACAATCCAACTTAAAGTTCAGGAATGTCAATTAACGTAGGGTTAAGGACGACGATCACCTCAAATCTCTAATTAGGCTCATTTGGCACATGTTATAGACACTGATTACTTAGCTTAGAATCTCACTTTTTTATTTTTAGTTTAGTATTTCTCTTTTCTTTAGGTTTTAGATTTATTTTAGCTTGTTCTTTTTTTACCTTGGGAAATATGGCTTGTGGATACGATTAAACTTTTTAGATTTATTCTTCTTTGTAATACAAATCAGGCTTTTTCTTAAACTTTATACTTTCGATTCAATTATCATGTTTATGCTTTATATCAACTTTATATTGTTTACGACAACCATGAGGAACTAATATTTTTATAGGGGATTAACGAGTGGAGATATAATCTATTAACTGTTTTGTAGGGTTACTCAACGGATCAGCTGTTTGGGAAAGGAAGAACCTAAAACCTAGGCTTGATAACCTTAGGAAGTTATCAAGGTGGAAATTAACCTAAAATTGGTATGGCCTATCCGTGAACACCTTCACCCCAAACCGATATGGACTGTGAGGTCAGAAGATAAGTAGTCCTTGCTAACTTGTTATTCTAGCGGATGTATCAAAAGATCCTGCTAGGATATCAACTAGTTGATTGACAAGGAACTTGAAGCAGCAGTTGATGAAGATTACCGAAGCGAGCTAATCACCCATAATCAGATTTGATTAATTTCACTTTTCAATTTCTCGATACTTAATTACTTGTCATATTTTCATTATTATAAAAAACCCCTAAAAATCTCTATTACTTATATTTTCATAATATAACCTATTTCAAGTACTAATTAGATCTTTTGGTGTTTAGGTTGAAATTGAGCTAGTACTAGCCTCCTTTGGGTACGATCCTCAAAATACTTACCTATTTCGTTGTAGCTATATTACAACCCGACCCGTATACTTGTAGATACCTTATCATTTATATATATCTTTTGCTATAATATTCACACTCTAGACGTTAGTACGTCCGGCGGCGGTCAATAATTTGTGGCAGATCACTAAGTCACCAACTCCTTTGGGTTCGATCCTTGGAATACGTTGGTGTTCCATTGTAACACTACAAATATTACAACTGACCTACGTGCTTGTAGTAAAACCGTGCTATAAAAATTATTTCATAAATTTTTTGTTTTATACGCACAGGCGTAATGCCGGTCAGTCATTCTAATGGATCATTTGTTAGTGAATAGTCTTTGTCATCATTTGCTTTTCAACTTGCATAGGTATTTAAAAGTGTGTTTTGGGTGAGGGATTTATAGGAGGGATTTTATTTTTATTAAGATTTTTAAATTTCTAAAAATGAACTTATTTATTTGGGTAAATATATTAAAGAATTTCATAATCTATAAGTAATTTCAAAAGGGGATCTTAGTAGCTCAATTTCCTTTTTCCAATTCCACTTAAAAATGTGGTTTTTCAAATTTTTTTATAATTTTATTTGATTTAATGCACACAGTCCCACTTAAAAATGTGGTTTGTCAAAATCCATCATAACGATTTATAGTTATAGCAGAAGTTTAAAAATTTTAAAAAATGAACCGATTTGTGATATTTATAGCAATAACCGTTTTACCGAAAAGTACCTGTACATTGTGCAAGATGGATTTAGGTTGAGTGTGGGCTCGAGAAACATGAACCAAACAAAGAACAAGAAATTATTATTACTTTCAATAGGAAAATAATTCTCTCAAGAAACTAATAAAAATCGTAATTCCCAGAAAATATAATTTATTTTAAGTGAATAAATTATCACTATTTTTTTGGTAGAATAATGATAAATCAATAACCAATAAATGTGTTTTTTAAGTTAATCGGTGCTATCTATTTATAGGGAGAAATAGAAGAATCTTGGTTGAATAAGGCTTAAACAAATAATGTTACTGTTGGCGATCGACCTAATTAAGCAACAAACAAGTAAAAATAGCGGAAGAAATTGAGAAATTGAACACACAAATTTAACGTGGAAAAACCCTTCCAAAGAGGATAAAAAACCACGGGTAAAGATAATTTTACTATAATGGCAAAAGAACGAAGAGTACAAAGATGGAGATAAAAACTAAACCCCGAAACCCCAAAAAACAAAGAACCTTCAAAACATAAACACAAATATTCTCCAAAAGTGTTATGAGTTCTAATCTCTAATGGATGTATTTTCTAAAGTTGTAAAAGAGTCTATTTATAGGCTAAATTCATAGGTCAAATAATAATAAAATAATCTAGACTAATCAGTGTTTGATTGAAACAAATAAACAAAATTTAACTGGAATATTATTTCTCAAATTTGACTGAAATAGGAGTCATACTCAACAATTATTTTAATAGAAAACACTCCCTTAATCTAACTAAGAGAGAGGAGGCAACCACTCTCTTAAATTCCCTTTGGGTTGCTGCTGCTCACATGTTATACGGGACAAATTTGGCCTATCATGTATTGGGTTCAATTATATGAGTTTCCTAAACTTTTAACCTAGCATTTTATAAATTAATCAAACCTAATGTTTATTTTCTATTTTCAAAAATAAATATTAATTAATTAATTAATTTAATTAACTAAATTAATTACCCAATTAAATAATTATGTCAACTCAATTCTAATTCCATTAAAATTATAACAACTTTATTGTAAAATATTTTATGAGGAAATATATTTAATTTCATTATTCAAAGGATTCATAATGGAAAATTAATTTAATTTCATTTTTATAACTTTAATTATTTAATTATAATTAATTAAATAATCATTCAAAAACCTTAAATTATTTTCTCAAGTCATTTCTATACCTGGTGAGAAAACAAATTAATTTGTTAATGTGACCTATTTCTCTGACTTTATCATTTATATTCATTTGTATTCATTTTCTTCCACATGCAATTCATTTTTTTTTCAACGAGCTAGTGGGGGGACCAATTGTACATACATAATAGGGGCTCAAATAATTTATAATCAATGTCCAACTTTTCGCCTATTAATTATAAACTTCTTTAGTCGTGAAGTTATTCCACTATAGTATAATGACTAAATTTTGAATCGGTTATTGCATAAATTTTCAATATCTTGTCTATGTATATTCTTAGTGATAATGCTATCACTTTATTTTTTCTATCCCTTACAATTCAAATGCTTAGAACAAAGATAGCTTTTCTTAAGTCTTTCATGCTAAACTGTTGGGTTAATCACAATTTAACCGATGACAATGTACTTAAATCATTTCCAATGAGTAGAATGTCATCGACATATACAATAAGAAAGACCACATTTCCATCCTTAATACGTTTATAAATAGAAGGTTTATCAATATTTTGCTCAAATTCAAAAGTTTTGATCAAATATTTGATTCCATGAGTGGGATGCTCACTTAAGTCCATATATGAAATCTAAGCAATTTGTAAATTTTATGCTAATTTCCTTTAGTTATATATAGGGTGGGTTGCATCATATAGGTGCTCTCCTCAAGATAGTCATTCAAGAACATTGTCTTGGTATCCATTTGACAGATCCATAATTAAGAGTCACCACAATGGATAACAATATGCAAATTGAGTTGAGTATGGCAACCAAAAAGAAGGCTTCTTCGTAATTGATACAAGTCTAGCCTTATAAGTTTCCACTTTTCCATTCGCATTTCTTTTCTTCTTGTATATCACTTAGCTGGATTTCATAGAAATCATCTTAGCTTTTATAGCTATTTCCCAAAGCTTGGAATCAACACTCTGCATCGTTTTTTAAATGTAGGTTGGTCATCATCTTCCTGTTCAGAAAACTCAATGTTTAAAACACTTCTACCAGACTAGAAGAACTCGGGCTTACGAGAAACTCTCTCACTATAACGAAGCTCCTTATGTTGATGATTGTTTGTAAATCTATTATTAAGAGTTTGATCCGAGACCAAGGATTTATGTACTTCCCAAAATTTCCTCAAGTACTTCTTTACTTCAAGATTTAAAGTCGTTCATGTAACTCTCTTCAATGAAGGTAGCATGAGTGGACACTATCAGTATTTGCTCTTTTGAGTTATAAAACAAACCACCCTTTATTCCTTTTGGATAACTCACAAACATACACAACTCTATCTGTGAATCCAATTTCCTTATATCTTTATCCAACACGTGGGCTGGCCATCGGCAAATCCTTAAATGATTTAGACTTGGCTTATGCCATTCCATAATTAGTATGGAGTTTTAGGTATGAACTTATTTGGTACATCATTCAAAATGTAACAAGTCATTTGTAAAAAATATCTCCAAAAAGATACTTGAAGCTATGAATAACTTAACATCAATTAAACTATGTCCAACAAGGTTCGATTCCTTTTCTCTGCCATGTCATTTTGTTGTGTAATTCCTAGCGTGGTTAATTGGGATAATATTCCATTCTCTACGAGGTAACCTAAGAACTTATCCGATAAGTATTCCTCACCTTGATTAAACTGAAGTATCTTTATGGGTAAACCTACTTGTTTCTCCACTTCTGCACGAAACTCTTATGATTTATCAAAAGTTTCACTTTTACGGTGCTTTAGGTATACATATTCATATCTGGAATAGTCATTTATAAAGGTTATGTAATAATTGTAATCACCTTGCACATTGACGTTCTTGGGGCCACATATATGAGTGTGCATAAGCTCTAAGAGTTTGACTGTAACACCCCTAACCCGTATCCGTCGCCGGAACAAAGTTATGGAGCATTATCAAAATTTTTAGAATATTTTTTTAGATAATTCACGTAATTTACTATTCATTAACCGAGATTATTCATATCGTCCCTGAAATAGACCCTCGTGGCCCAATATGAGCATTAAAATTGAATCGGGACTTAATCGGAAACCCTAAGAAATCTTAGCGATATCTAAAAAATTTTCCAAAGTGCAGGGCTCACACGCCCGTGTGGTCCAAGGGACACTCCCGTACTACAGGTCATGTTCGACCCCGTGTAACTCTCTGACTTGTGTACACGACCATGCCACGCACCTGTGTGCTAGGCCATGTGGTTAATTAAATTCTTTCGAAATTAGGTGCAGGTTTCACACGGTCAAGACACATGCTCGTGTTCTAGGCCGTGTAGCACACACGACTGAGACACATGCCCGTGTCTCTGCCCGTGTGCTCAATTTTGAGCATTTCTTTTTTGAATTTAAGGTGCAGGGGACACACGGCCTAATCAAACGCCTATATACCAGGCTGTCTGTCACACACGGTATAGACACACGCCCGTGTGTTTACCAGTGTGGACAAAATAAAGCCATTTCTATCTTCATTTCTCACCCAAAATCACACCAATGACCTATACTTAAACTCACATCCAATTGCTAACCAATTCAAGCATTCAAATTAAGCAAACTCTATCATTCAACATGGTATATCATTACATGCATACATGTTTATAATCTTACCTTGGTATATTTCATATGATAGGCATAACTTGAACAACCATTTAACATGTATCTAGCTACCATAGTATGACATTACAAGTATATCAAAACAACCATTACTAGTCATTCCAATGGCTAGATTACAAACCACATATTCAAGCCATCTATGGCCAAGTTAGCCTATACATGTCATTATACCAAAATGATTTTTTTTCTATATATATCCAAAATAAGCTAGTGGTTAGTGTGATGATGCTCCAATGACCTCCAACCTTCGCGAGCTTCCGAGCACTATAAAACAAGGGAAAATAAAACGGAGTAAGCATTATATGCTTAGTAAGTTCGTATAACAGAAACTAAACTTACCAATCCCGTTTATTAAATCTAAGCATACAAAATCATGTTTTCCATCAACTTGGAAAAATTGCCTAAACAC
This sequence comes from Gossypium hirsutum, assembly GCF_007990345.1. Lineage (NCBI taxonomy): Eukaryota > Viridiplantae > Streptophyta > Magnoliopsida > Malvales > Malvaceae > Gossypium > Gossypium hirsutum. The sequence continues at coordinate 8,431,372 of NC_053435.1, read as the reverse complement.
ATGCATTCAACCAAACATGTTAGTCACAAAATTTTCATATACATCAAGTAAACATAGATGAGCTCATCATGCAATATTCTTTCAAGACATTATCATTTCATCTCATAATTCTCTCATCATGCCAAGAGTTTTGCCCGTTGAATCATTAACTTTTTGATGGATACTCGAGTAGTACACTCAAGGTGTACAATTTAATAACCTGTCAATTCTTATTCAAGAGTACCCATTAGGGAATTTAATCAAGAACACACTCTCAAGCCACATATCGTATTACAAGATTGCTAGTCTAGGCTAAATCCTAAATATGCTCGAGAGGAATTATATCAGGATTACCCGTCCGAGCTAAATCCTTTCTATAATGAGATTAATAAGATTACTCATCCGAGCTAAATCTCATAAGCAACAAATGCAACACATCATTTTATAAGGCAATCACATTTATCCACCGAAATTCAATATTCAAACGAGACTTTACCCCTTTTTCCAACATTTTCGAACATATATTCATTCACACATTTATAACATTCACATAATTATAAATCATACTGCATACACTCATAACATTCAAGTTAACATATTTACATGCTCGATTAAGTTACACAAACTTACCTCGACACTTCTTCACGTATAAAATCTACTATTCCGAAACGTTTTTCTTTTCCTCGATTTAACCTCGAATTTCAGTTGTCCAGATCTATATAAATAACTTTAATCATGAATTTCCTAGAACAAATTACCATTTTGCCCCTAACTTTTCCATAAATTCAAATTAAATCCCTAGGCTCGGAAAATAAACTTTATGCAATTTACTCCCTATTCCAAGCCTAACCAAAATTTTAATATAGAATTTAAAGAACATATTTTCTATAAATTTCAGAAATTTCATCAATTTTACACTTTAGTGCCTAAATCATGTTTTCATCAACAACTTTTCATTTTCTACCATAAATTTTGAATTTTCAGCATATTTATCGATGGCCCAATTTTCATTCTTTGTTAACTCTTCAAATTGATCCCTCAAATAGATAGATTAAGCTATCTCAGTTTCAAAAATATCAAAATTACTAAAAATGGGACGAGGAAACTTACCCAATTAAGCCATGAAAGTTTCAAATTGATCCCTCAAATAGATAGATTAAGCTATCCCAGTTTCAAAAATATCAAAATTACTAAAAACGGGACAAGGAAACTTACCCAATTAAGCCATGAAAGTTTCTTCTCTCTCTCTCTCCCCTAGGGTTTCTTAGGTTGAATATGACATAAAAATTAAGATGATATCTTTTATCATCTTTTTAATTAATTAAATTATTTCAAATTCTAATTTAGTCCTTGCCCTTTTTCTAAATTTCCATGGATGAGTCACCAAAATATCTACATACTTTTCTTTAATGGTCGAATTACCATATGAGGATCTTAAGTTTTGAATTCCATAGCTATTTAATCCTTGTAGCTACTAGAATTCAACTTTTGCATTTTATGCGATATAGTCCTTCTCGTAATTAAGCACATAATCAATAAAATTTTCTTATCAAAATTTTAACATGACCTTTCTAACATATTACAGACCTCGTAATAAAATAAAAATAAAATTTATTTTCGGATCAGATTTGTGGTCTCAAAACCACTGTTCCGATTTCACTGAAAAATGGGTTGTTACATTGACAACCCTCATTCCTTTTGCATTAAAAGATCACTTAGTCATCTTACCTTCGAAGCAAGATTCACATTGTGGAATATCAATTTCCTTAAGCAAACTTAAGGTATCATCTTTCACAAGTATAGTTATTCTTTCTTGGTTAATATGAATATTTGAAAAAAAATTTATTTGAAAATAGTTTTCTTGCACAGCGAAAAATTTAATTTTTGAAAATCAAGCCGATTTTTTATATTTATATCAATAAAAGCTTTACAAAAATCACACCTGTGTTTTCGACCAAACGGATCCTTATCGTTCTTGGCTTTCAACTGAATGACCTTCTTTGTTATTCCTGTACCACAAGCTACTTTGATTGTAGGCTTGAACAAATTCAAATCAAGCACAGAACCAGAAATCATTTACTTTACTTTTAGTGGAAAAGAAAATCTCTCTTTAATAAAAACCAGTAGAATTGCATTCTAGAATATAGAATTTATACTTAGAAAATAAATTCTCACTATTTTCGGGTAGAATAACAATATCTCAAAGTTCTGTATTTAGCCTTACCGTTTCCATCTATTTATAGGGAGAAGAAATGAAACCCTTGTTGAATTATTAAAAGTCTATTTCAATAGAAAAACATAATCCTAGTCTAACTAGGATTGGGGGGACAGGGCGACAACCCTAGTTAAATACACTAGGGTTTGCAGTCCCTATGTAACAGCCCGTTTTCAATGAAATCGGAACAATAGTTTCGGGACCACAAATTCGAGTCAGAAAGAAAATTTATTTTAAAATTATTGCATGGTCTGAATCATGATAGGAAAGACTTATGAAAAATTTGATAAGAAAATTTTATCGATTTCATGTTTAATAATAGAAAGGACCAAATTGCATAAAATACAAAAGTTGAGTTATAGTAGCTATAAGTATCAAATAGTTATGGAATTCAAAACTTGAGGTCCTTATATAGTAATTAGTCCATTAAAAAATTTAATAGATATTTTTGATGATTCATCCATGGAAAATTAGAAAAAAAAGGACTAAATTAGAAATTGAAATAAATAAAAGATGATACATAAAATAAATATCAAATATCATCATTTTATATCATCTTCTTCCCCAAATTTTATGAAAACCCTAAGAAAGAGAAAGAAAATCAAGCAAGCTTAATTAGGCAAGTAATCATGTCCCGTTTTTAGTAATTTTTATATTTTTGAGATCAGAATAACCTAATCTATCTATTTTGGGAATCAATTTAAAAAGATATTAAAGTATTGAAATTTTTCTGTGGATGAATATGCTGAAATTTTGAAATTTATAATAGAAAATGAAAGGTTGTTGATAGATAAACAACTTTTGTAAAGTGAATTTTCATGAACTTATGATTTAGGAACTAAATTGTAAAGATAAAAAATCCATGGAAAATTTCTGATTTTTATGAAATATATGTGCTGTAAATGTTATATGTAAAAATCGATTAGACTTGGAATATGGATTAAATTGCACAAATGGTAATTTTGCCTAGGGTTTGATTTGAATTAAATTGAGTATGAAATGGATTAAATTGATGTTAAATTCATTTATATAGATCCGGATAGACCTAGTACAGAGCTGGATCGAGGAAAACAAAAAGTATCAGATTAGAAGATCTTTGTATACGAACGTTTATCTAGGTAAGTTCATGTAACTAAATTGTGTGTATTATATATGTTTGATTTGAGTGTGGTATATGTGAATTGTATGAATGCATTATATATGAAATAGATCACATGTCCGATTATGCCCGATAAATAATAAGTCCCTCTTGAATAGATGGAATTTGATGGATACAAGTCTTCCTGATTGGTTGTGGTCTTGCATATGTTGTAGATACACCTTAACTTGAAAGAGCATCCTGTTATAAGCCCTCTCGAGTTTCCCGTTACATGGTTCCTGCGAGCATCCTGATCGGTATTGATCCTGCATATGTTGCGGACATACCGCAAATCTTGGTGAGCATCCTATTATATGATCGGTTGTGATCCTGCATATATTGTGGACACAAACACAGCTCTTTATGAGCGTTCTAATCTAGGCTCTTCTTGAGCTTTCTAATATGGCTCGCTTGAACATCCTATTATATGGCTATCCAGAGTTCCCTAATAATAGCTTTTCAGAGTTACCTGTTAAGCTCAATGAGCTTCCTATTCTAAACTCTTATGAGTTTCTTGATTTAGCTCGGATAAGCTTCATGTTACATGGCTCACATGAGCATCCTATTATATGGCTCGAGAGAGTGTTTCCTAATTATGTGCCCTAATGGGTACCCCAGAATATGATTTGATAGATTACAGTTTTGTACACCTTGTTTGTACTACCTATGTATCTATCGATATTTTCAATAATTCAATGGGAAAAATCCTAACATGAGAAAATATGAGTTCAAAATGAATTATTACCCGTTTATACCTGAAATACATGAAACTGATGATATTTGACAAATTGAAATATGGGATGAAAGATATATGTGTATGGAAATGTACATGTTAAATGGAAATATGATATGAAAAGCATATGTATATGAAAGTTATACTATGATGAGCTCATCTTTGATTCTTGAAATTTATGTGGAATAATGACTAACATGTTTGATGAAGTTGTGTGTTTTAGGCTATTAGTGTAACACACCTTACCCATGTCCAACGCCAGAACAGGGTACGAGACATTACTGGACTTAAACATATACATTCATGCAAAAATCGGGCCATAAAATCTCTTTTAATTCAAAACCTTTCAAACACATGCATGTCATCCCTTATTTGGGTCTACGAAGCCCAAAACATTCATCGGAATTGATTCGGGACTAAACCGAGAACTTTTAAAAGTTTCAAGAAAACTTAGGAAATTTTCCCACAAAACAAGGTCACACGCCCGTGTGGACATAGGGACATGCCTGTGTACCTTTGGCACGCCCGTGTCCTCAGACCATGTAACTCTCTATTTATGACATCAGCATGTACATCGAACCACACGGTCGGGCCACACGCCCGTGTCTCCAGGCTGTGTCCCTAACACGGTTGAGACACACGGCCGTGTCTCAGCCCATATGGCCAACACTTCGGCTATTTTCCAAGCTTTCATGTTACCCATAATCTCTTACAACCTTATGTACATCAAAATCGCAAATCATGGCATCATTTTAATGATTAAACATTCTTTATTAAGATATATCCTTAACATTAACATGTCCTCTTACAAGTAATGCATATACTCATGCAATGCCAAGTCTAGATTCCTTATTTCACATTCATAAGACTTGTCATTTTGATGATCACTTTTACCATTATACTATGGTTACCAACTTATCCATCAAGCACTAATGTTCAATCATTATCACGTTGTGTATATAACGTGCAATTACTACATGGCTATGAACACCTCAATTGGTCATAGAGCATACATCCAACACACATGTCATATTACTAACCATGCATGGCAAACAAACATAATCACATTATAAAAACTAGACATGACATAAATAGCTAGGCTTACAAGCCATAATCAATATGAGCCACATCTCATGGCCATATACATAAAACTCAATTTAAACCAATACATTTGGCCAAAGAAAAATAATACATGTCAATCAACTACATCTCTATACAAGCCACTCACTTGAAATTTCTAATATATACTTCATTATTCCAAAGGTAGCGACTTTATAGTGTGATGCTGCCTCCGACGATCTCCAACTCCGAGCTAACCTGAAAACACTAAAGGAAAGGAAAGGAAGGGAGTAAGCTTTATAGCTTAGCAAGACCGTATGAAAATAATAAGCAATTTATCAATTTTCTTTTGATGGTAATACAACCCTATTCGCATTTTTTACTCATGTTCCAGTCAAACTATTTTCTCAAGTCAGATTCACTAAATTATTTATATCTGGAGCTACAGAACTCCAAATTAAGTTATGCTAATTTTTCCTGAAACTAGACTCACATATCTTCTTACCATAAAATTTTTAGAATTTTTGGTTCAGCCAATTAGTATATTTTATTCCTCAAAGTTACCCTTTTTCGTTGTCTGACAGTTCTAACCCCTCTTTACTAAAAATTAATTATCTCATAATACGGGACTTAGATGATGTTATCGTCTATTTATCTTGAAAATTACTCATTAAGAATTATAATAATATAAATTATAAGTCATAAATATTTGTTTACAATTTTCAATGATTTTTTCAAATCAGAATAGGGGATTTTCGAAGTCATTCTGACTCTGTCTCACAACAATTTAAATATTTCATAATATGAAACTCTTTTACTTACACCATTTCTTCTATGTGAAATTAGACTCAGTAGGATTTAATTTCATATTTTATTCAGCCTCTAAATCAATTTCCACAATTTTTTGTGGATTTTCAAATTTGGACTATGGCTACTGTCCAAAACTGTTTTAGTGTAAATTAACGATACTAGTTTATCACACCAAATTAATTCACTTTCACCACATTGGTAAGGTTACATATTCATACATCATAAGTATAGACCTATAATCACAAGGTCATCACAAAATCATTCTCATAAGCATGAATTACCTATTTACATCTTCACTAAAGGTGTATTGTAAACTGAAATCATTTCTCATGAGCTTGGCATACATACCTGTATTACTCAACATGCTCATTTTCATTTCTTACTAATCATATAACATGAATTGAATTCACATCCCATCAATTTCATGTAAGTACCTGTACCACTCACAATATGGTCATAACCTTTCTCATTTAGCTTAAACCATAACTCTCACCGTTGAACCATTCGGAAAGCTATCGGATATTCACTAAGCCTCAAACATAGGGTATAATGCCGATGTCATGTCCCAAACATGGTCTTACACTAGCTCATCCATTAAGTCGATGTCATGTCCCAGACATGGTCTTACACTGACTATCGAAATCGAGGCTGACGCCATGTCCCAAACATGGTCTTACCCTAGCTCTCACACATCCGTGCCGATGCCATGTCCCAGACATGGTCTTACACTGACACATCTCGTAGCCAATACATGTCCCAGACATGTCTTACACTGGCTTACAACTCGAGGCCGATGCATGTCCCAGACATGTATTACACTAGCTCTCATCTCAATGCCGATTCCATGTCCCAGACATGGTCTTACATTGGCTCACAAATAACCCGAATGTCATGGCATGAATATCCGAATTGTTTCTTAAGGTTCAAACGGGAATTCTACTATCTCAATATTCATCAAACATAATCATTTCCACAACCAAGCAATTCATGCTATATCAATTTAAACACATATAATAACAATGTAGTTGTCTTATTTACATACAACTTACTCGTTTCAATGGAATATCATATTCCATCAAATCTCCAAGCATTCAATCAACACATAAATGTTATTTACATTTGACATCAGTTTTTCATATACAATATCATCAACCTACACTTTAATACAATCATGACAAGATAGATTTTCAAGTATAATAACAATGGCATAAATATCACGGTCATTTAATCACACGGGCTTACCTCAAATGTAATTTTGACTAATTATTTTCTTTTTATCTTTAACCACACACTTTCTTGATTTAAGCCCAAATCTCGATTTTCTTGATCTAAAATAATAAAAGTTCACAAATTTAATCACTTTATCAATCTAGGTATTCAATAACCTATATTTGGGCAAAATGACCATTTTGCCCCTAGACTTTTGTAAAATAACCATTTTACCCCTAGGTCCGAAAAATTGATTTTTATCGAATTTCTTCACATCTTAAGCTTATCCGAACCCTTTTTACTCTTATAGCAACTCCAATTTCCCACTATTTCACATACATAACATCTATTTTACAACTTATGCAATATAGTCTTTTTAGGTGTTTTCATGCTAACACCTTTCACAAAAGTTGTTTATAAGACACCCAAGACTCATTTTCTTCCATAAAAATTCAGAAAACAACATAAATCCTTTCATGGTAAATCCCTAGACTATCAACCATTTTACAAAATAGTCCCCCCATTAGCTAGTTCATGCTACAAGGGTTCCAAAAGTACAAAAATTATCAAAAATAGGCATCTAAATCACTTACTTGAAAAGAATATAAGTGGCTGATATTTTGAGTTTTTCAAGCCCCTCCTTGATGCCATTTTTGGTGGAAGAAGAAAAAAAAGATGAAAGGATGACAACTTTTTCTTTTTGTTTTATTTCTTACCAAAAAAAGGCACCTAACTTTGACTTCTCAACTCCTATTTGTCTCTATGGTCGGCCAAGCTTGTGAAAGGGGTCTATTTGCACTTTTAAAACCCCCAATTATGGTTCTCTAGAAATTTAACATATTTAGCTAGCAAATCACAAATTTTTCCCTTTATGCGATTTAGTCATTTTTCAAAATTAAGCTCACAATCGCTAAAATTAATTCACCAAAATTTTTATGCACTCATATAATCATGCTATAACACATAAAATAATATTTAAAATAATTTCTTCGACCCTGAAATAGTGGTTTCGGAACCACTATTTCGAGGCCCAAAATCGGGCTATTACAATTAGCCAAATTGCTTGGAAGCATCTTATATGCTTACCTTAAATGTAAATGTATGGTGAGTTAAATTCTTGTTATGCGAACTTACTAAGCATTAAATGCTTACATTTTTTTCTTTTCTCTATTTTATAGTACTCGAAAGCTCGTAAAGGTTGGAATCGATCGAAACATCATCACACTATCCTTCAGCACGTTTGGTATAAATAGCAAACTTATTTTGGTACAATGGCATGTATAGGCTAACTTGATAAATGTTTTCATGTAAATGGTTGTTTGTAATCTAGCCATTGGAATGGCTAATAATGATATATTTAGTGAATATATACTTGAGGTTATAATATGGTTAAAATATGTGTGCTTGGTATGATTTGATTGAATTATGGTAAACATATATGTCTTTCAAAATTTAAGTTTGAATACATGTGATGATTTATCAAATATAATGTTAATGTTGGCTTGGTTTTAACATCTTGAATTGGTTGGTATATGTATGCAAGTATTAATGTACGTACAAGGCAAAATTTAGGTGAGAAATAAGGCTTGGAAATGGCCTTATTTTGTCCACATGGGTAGGCACATGGGCGTGTATCTCAACCGTGTGTGACTCGCGGCCATATGTGTAACACCCTAAAACCCAACCCAGACGTTATGGCTGGATCCGACATGCCACATCGAAGCGTTCAAAACATTTTATATTGTTGATCCAGAAAAACTTACTTAGTGTTTTAAAAGATAATTTCATTATAGGTTAAAGTGAATGGAAGCTGTGCACCAGGTAGGAAACCGGAAAAGAGGAGGTGAGTCCATCAGACTGTTTAAGTACCAAGCTCCCTTCGGATCCAATCCTAGACATGCATGCCACCATTGCCACAACTTAACGTCATGTCTATTTCTAGGTAACTGATTTGATTAAGTCCTTTTTAGGAAAAGTGATTAATTTTGAAAAATACTTTCATTGTGGAAGCTTTGCTTGTTGTCATGGTATTTTGAAATCAATTGTTGTATTTGAAAACGCGCCCTAAAGCTTTCCAATTTCAACAGTTAAAATATGTAATACTTATCTTAGTAACACATATTAAAACCATCAAAAATAATTAAGCGGCCTTATTACATTTAAAAACCCAAAACCTCAAACGAAAATAAAAGGATATCCAGTTCACCAGAAAAAAAATCAAACTTTCAGAATGGGTGGCCACTCCGAATTCCCTCACAGCTCCAAGCCCACTATGGTTGGGGATTACCTGCGTGGATGAAAATAAAAGGGATGAGTTTGGGGAAACTCAGTGTGTAAATTAACCCAACCATAGCCTATATCAGCTCAAACCACAGAAACAGAATAAGTTGGCCTTAGCCCAGAACAGAATTCAAAATAAAGCCCATAGGCCCATAACAGAACAGAACAGATGTTACATGTTTATGCAGAAACCCAACCCAGATTCATCCATAACACCCCGGTACCAGCCTTACACCATGTGGGGAGACTACTCGACCCACCCAACCGCTACACACCACAGAAATCGCAGCGAGGCTGCCAGATATTGTGACGAAGTCACCAGATACAGATATTGTGGCAGAGCCACCAGAACAGATATATGTGGCAGAGCCACCAGATCAGATAATTGTGGCATAACCACCAGGACAGATATATGCGGCAGAGCCACCAGATCAGATAATTGTGGCATAGCCACCAGGACACTTCCTCCATAGTATAACCCAAGTCCCCATGCAACAGATATATAATCATGGCATACATCATACAAAATCAGATCGTCATGCTTTTCAGTCAAAAGTAACCCTAGGGGTATAATGGTAATTTTGCATACATAGGGGTATTCAAGTAATTTAACTATTCTTGAGGTTTTCATACATAACATAGCCATTTACATACAATCAGAAACACTTACCGCGTTTTCTTACCAATTTGGGCTCGTTGGCCCATTATCCCGTTTTTGGCCCATTAAGCCCAAAAATATCGAAATGCACAGAATCGCGCACTCTGCAGTCTTATCACTTTAATTTACCATATACATCAAACTATTAATCTCATGAGCATTCACACACTCGCAAGATCTCAAAATACCGGCTTTTCGGCATTTCGGCTTTTCCACTTGTGCCGATCTAGTCTATAAGAGGGTGTTAGTTACCCACCTGTTTGCGACGATATGCTGACGAGATCCACACACGAACTGCCTACAATTGGATTACTAACACGTTAATCTAACTATTCAAATACGAACTACATATTAACCCCTTACAATATTCGGCCAACCACACCTACAGATCAGAGTAAGCTTATAAGAAATCAATAAGCAACTCATTAACAAATTTTTGTCAGTGTTTACCACATAATCATAATTTCACTGCAAGCTGCCTCCCTGAGCAACAGTCACTAAATCATTTATAACTGGAGCTACGAAAATCCAAATCAAGTGCCATTAATTTTACCTGAAAATAGACTCATATATCTTCTATCCATAAAATTTTCAGAATTTTTGGTTTAGCCAATCAATACCAGATTTTTCTCAAAGTTTCCCATGTTTCACTGTTTGACTAATCTGACCACTCTTCATTACGAATCAAATTTCTCATTGTACAGAATTCAAAATATGTTCTTGTTTATTTCATTAGAAACTAGACTCAATAAGCTTTAATTACATAATTTATTCAGCTTCTAATTCATCTCCCACAATTTATGGTGATTTTCCAAAGTCACGTTACTGCTGCTGTCCCAAGCAGATTTATTACCAAATCACTCTTTCACACATACCTTGCATGCATGTTCTTTAAACATGTATATCACCAATCAATCATCACATATCTATGATTTTACTTAAGTATAATCTCTATTTCATCATTTTAAAGCACAACATGTTAGCCGATTTTTCCCTTTAGCATCTAAGGCACATGCATGCTCATTTGTTTGGCTCAACTTCACCTATCTTTCATTTTTCATCAAAAGAACATGAAACAACAACCATTTCCTTCATTTTAATTCATGACTAAATGCTCACAACACAACTAAAAACCAAAATATGCTTTAAGAGTTAAGGTAGAATCAAGAAGAACTCATGAACCTCAAAATAGAAGCAAACTACCATGAACTTACCTTCAATTTTCTTCCCCAAGTGACCGAACATTCAAGAGCTTTCTCCTCTCCTTTCTCTTCTCTAACTTTCGGCTATGATGAACAAAGATGGACCAAAACTTTGTTCTTTTCACCCATTTTTCTTTTAATAAAATTTCATATTTCATCCATTTAATTTTTTAACACAAAAGACATGAAATTCCCATCATGGAACATTTACCTAACCCATTATCAATTTGTATCAATTTGTACCATAAATTATGGATATCAAGTGCACATTTTGTCTACAACAACATGATGACCAGCCACTACATGTAAAATGGGAGGTTTGACATGCAAATCCTCCTATTTTGCACTCGTATTTATTTGGCCACTACAAATTAGCCTATAGCATTTTCAAACATTTTCACATAGGTCCTATTTCATAATTTCACTCCCTTTTTCTTATGGAACAAAAATTAACTAAAATTACCGGGTTCTATCTTAAGCTTGGGCCTTCTAGAGGCCCACAAACATAATTAAACCTATGCCAACATTCACAGAATTCCTGAAAATTGGGGCGTTACAATATGTATGTGCATGTGGTTTGATAGTGTGTCCCCTACATCTTACAATTTTAGAAACAAAATGCTCAGAATTGATCACACGGACAGAGACACGAGCGTGTGTCTCAACCGTGTAAAACACAAGGCCAACACATGGGCATGTGTCTTGGCCGTGTGAATCTTGCACCTATTTTTAAAAATTAAATTGTCCACACGGCCTAGAACACAGGCGTGTGGCTGGCCGTGTGATCCAAGTTAGTTGATAAACCATAAAAGTAACATGTTCTAATCCCATGCTTGGCATGTTTTTGGATGATTTATTATATAATTTAGTGAATTTGATGCTCTTAATCCTTTAATTTCATGTTTTTATACTCAGAAGAGCATAGGGGAGCAAAAGGAGCAGAAAATAGGACAAAATCAGACAAAACGAGCTACTTTCAGGATCTACACGGGCTGGTCATTCCCACACAGACTAAGCACATCACACGGGCTGGCCACATGCCCATGTTCCAGCCCGTGTCAATATCGCTCCTTGTTTCCCAAACACAAAGAAAAAGCCAATTTTTAAGGATTTTGAGCATTTTAAAGTCTATTTACACACTAAAAGAGGACCTAAAGGGGGAACACAGAGAAGAACGAAGAAATTACTCGAAGAACACCCTTGGAATCAACTCAGAAGCAAGATCTCCTTCAAGATTGAAGATCCCCAGTCAACTTCTCAAGAAGTTTTTGGGTTTCTTTATGTTTTGTAGTTTTTCTAAATTTGAGATGTTTTCCTCCCAAAGTATGAACTAAATTCCCTAAATACCTAGGGAAGATGAAACCTATGACGGATCTTGTTATTTAATTTTTTGAATTACATGATAAATAATTGATTTCTTGATCTCAATTATGTGTACTTATTCCATGTTTTAATGTTTTCAGGATATTAATTCATGATTGATGTGCTTAATTCAGTGGAGCAAAAGTCCCTGTTTAAGAGTAGATCTGACATAATTGAGTGGAGTTGCATGCAATCCTAGAAATAGGATGACATAAATCTACCGGATTAGAGTCAAATCTAATAGGGGAATCCATAGATCGAGTTAATGCGATAATAGAGGTTTTAATTAGAAAGAGATTTCAATTAATCAACCTAAAGGCAGTTATTTTTACTCTCGAAAGAGATATTAATATAATTTAGGGATTTTTACGGATCAAGGCAAGTGAATAAATCGTTTAATTCAGATTCAGAATAATAAGTGAAATCTAAGTGGATTCTTTCCTGGGTATTGTCTCTCTCATTGGTCAATTGGATTATTTTCATACTTTATTCTCTGTCGAGTTCTTAATAATTAGTTTAGATAATTTTAGATTTAAAACAAACTTCTTCAATTTATAGGCTAAATAATAGAAAAAAGGTAATTACTAGTAATTTTAGTCCTTGTGGATATGATATCCCCGACTCACCATAGCTGTACTACTACTCGATAGGTGCGCTTGCCTTTGTCGTAATTTAGTTAGTTAAGTAAATCATCATCATCAGTAGCTACCCTAATTTGAACACGGGCTGGGACACAGTCGTGTGTTTCACATTGAATACCCACACGGCCTAAGAAATAGGCGTGTCACCTGGCCATGTGAGCCACATGGCCTGACCACACAGGCTGTGTCCCTTGTACGTAAGATAAATTTTAAAATTTCACGAAAAATTTTTTGAGTTTCCAATTTAGTCTTGATTTGATTCTAACGTGTATTTTGGGCCTCGAGGACCCATTTAAGGGATGATATGATAAATTTCGGATATTAATAGTAAATGATATGAAATTTTTTGTAATTGATCTGTAAACTCTGGTAATACTCTGTGACCCTGTTTCAGCGACAGATAGGGGTTAGGGGTATTACACCCTAGTACTATTAAATAGTAATCAAGTCATTTATCACAAAGACAAATGACTCGTGGCCACGTTTCCTTTTCATATATCATGTAATACCAATGAGAGGATATCATTTACCTATTATTTGGGCTATGAATTCCACTATTGTGAATGATGCTATATGTTGTAGAAGCCGTATATGCAATATACCAATTTTCGGTTCCTTATTTATTTGAATTCAAGCTTTTACTTCCATCAAAGTATACGATTCACACATGCATAGTCCATCATCTAATCAAGATTAAGGTATGCCACACTATGAATGTCTCAAGTGAATAAATTCATAAATTAATCTAGGATCTATCCTACTTAGGTCCTGTCCAATATATTGTCAGTCTATTCAGTGACATCTATGTCTCTATCTTCTAGGAGTCCTTCATTCTGATGCTCAAGACAAAGCATCTCCCTAATTGGACTTACTAGACGACTTAAGTCTTTAAACAGGTTTGCTCATTTACAATTAGACTAAGGACTTATTTAGGTTTTTCTACTAATACAAGTTGTCTTTCTGTATTACTATCTTACCACGTAATACGATTTAGTATTAGTTAAATGTTAGATAACTAGTGAGCCAATTTTTATTTCCATTTTACTTTGCATACAAAATCATTGAGGATAATAGACAAAGGCTATTAATGTAATCAATTGATATTTTTATTAAACCAATTTTCTCAAAAAATACAACTATACAAAATGAATATACTAGATTTAGGGTACTAGACCCAACATCTTCAAATAGTGGTTAGCTTTGATTTTGAAAGATGAACAATTGTTTGTTATGTATTTGTTTGCATTTTATTATTACTAAAGCTGAACAACCCATGGGTGTCAAGATTGTAGTCAGTTTACCTAATGAACAGGAGTTGAACCTTAACCTTTTCCTTCTAGCCCCAAACCAAAATCTTTTAACCCTTAAATATTTACCATTTTCCCTCAAACCTTAAACCTTAAATTAAAATTTTGATAAAGTCTTTTAAAATTATTTTCCTCCAACTTATTCTGGCTACTATCACTTTTAGATAAATGATTTCGACCAAAATCTAACTTCAATCAAGGAAAACTTGAACTCTCTTGATTTAGATCATGGTTTCCCACAAGTGTTGAAACATTGTTTTGATATAGTGAAATCTTTCATACTAATCATAAACAAGGTTTATCATAAACCCTATAGCCTATTTAAAGTTAGTTTAAAAGAAGCTTTCATACTCAATTGGCACTCCAACACTTGAGGAAATCCATTATCACAAAAGGCATTTGAATATGAGAGTTGAGGTTACTTTTTATTGAAGTTAGAGATGCATAAAAACCCTTAGAAGAAAGAATTTGATGGGATTTTATTAAATGTTTTATTTAGTGTCTAAGGTTTTGTTAGGGGATTAAACTTTTGGGGTTAAGGTTTAGGAAAATAAGTTAGGGTTTTTCTGTTATTTGAAAAAGATGCCAAGTTCAAAAAAAATCCCCCATGGTTTCTAGCTTACTCAACCCACGACTCTGGGGATTTATAGTTTAAGAAGATGGGTCAAGGTTTCTCAATTATACATGTAAACTTTTTATGAGTTTGTTTAAGCGCGATGATTAACGAAAACCATCGAGTTGTCTAATGTTAGGTTAAGGGCCATGTGTAAGATTTTCTATTGTAGTAGAAACAATGGGGATCAGTAAAAATTGTTTGATTTGAGGTAAACCAATATAATAACACTGTGGATGATTTAGTGCATAAAAAATGATCTTGGTGCTTTGCATTTGCCGCTTAGACCAACAAATGGACATTTCAACAATTATACACTTTGTTGAAATTAGGGGTCTAAAGTTTAGGGAAATTAGTTATTAGTTTTGACTATTGAGGTGCATCAAAAAAACATATTTTTAGAAATAATTCCAAAACATACTTATTCTAAAAATTAATTAAAATGTAATGACCTATACTATTATTTAAACCCTTGGTTGAGTTGGTGCTACGAGTTAACCAGACATCAACTCGGTTCGAAAAATTACAAAAATATTTTGTTGGAAAATATGGACATCACATATATAATAAGGGTAATTACATGTTATTATTTATTATCATGATATGTTAGCCCAAATTAAGAGTGATCTAATTTGGTTAAATTTTTATTGGGTTTCAATTATTAAATAAAGGATGGGTCAAATATGTGTAGATACTCTAGTACTTGAATTCTAATCAAATTATGATTAATGATGGGCTAATTAGAATTTGATTAGAACTAATAGGCTGAGGTTATAAATATTAGGGTTATGGTCCCCAAATTATACACAAGATATCTTTTCTAATATCCCATCATTAGGAAAAAGAGAGCAGCTATCTCTGAATTTCTTATGTTCTAATTTGGAAGATCAAATCCCCAAGATCCAGTAAAACTTCAAGGAATTCATGGATTCAGGTACGCTTCCGCATCTAGTTTTTTTCTTGATTTATTCTTGATGATTTGACATGATAGATCCTGGTTTATTAAGTTTTATTTCAGATTTATTTTACAAATCCAACAAGTGGCATCCGAGCCTCGTCATGTTGAATCATTGGAAATTGATTAAGTTTCTATTCTTTTTGGAATGAATTAATTCTCTATTATTTTGGATTGATTCGTTTTTTAGATCTTATAGATTTGATATTTCTATGTTGAATCTTTGAAATTCTTGTAAATATTTTTTAGGTTTTGGATAGTTATGATTCAATCTTCTTAGGGTTATTTTTTATTTGATTTCCATTCAACAATGAATCTTGGATTAAATATGGTTTTGATCTTTTAAGATTTTCTTGTTTAGAATGTTTTAATTGCAATTGCATAATATAACATTCTTGATAATCTTGATTTATTATATGTAAATCTTGATTCATAATTTTTAGATTAATTCTGCAAATCTAATAATTCATTTTAGATTAATTTTTATGGCATTATCACTACACCAAAATAGGTTTTTAGCGGCGCTTTTTGAAAAATGCCGCTAAAGATTAAGCATTAACGGCGCTTTTTAAAAAACGCCGCTATAGGTCACCTTTAGCGGCGCTTTTTAAAAAAACGCCGCAAAAAATTATGCTAAACTACCGCGGCTTTAGCGGCGCTTTTGAAAAACGCCTCTAAAGATAAGCATTAGCGGCGCTTTTTAAAAAACGCCGCTATAGGTAACCTTTAGCGGCGCTTTTTAAAAAAACGTCGCAAAAAATTATGCCAACTGCGCGGCTTTTGCGGCGTTTTTTGGAAAACGCCGCAAAAAGTTTTGCAAAACACCGTTGTTGTATATATCGAGTATTAGCGGCGCTTTTTGAAAAACGCCGCAAAAAACATTTCATCTATCTATTTAATTTAAGTGGTTCATTTTAATACAATTTATTTTTAATTGAATATTTAAATTTTTCAGAAAAAAATAATGACACGTAAAAAAAATTTGAAAGTAAAAGTATTTGTTAAAAATGAAAAAAATTAAAATACTATTATTTAAAATAATTTTAAAGATTTTTGGTATATGACTGATTGTTTTTTAATTTATATGTTAATATTTTCTTATATAATTGTAAAAGAGATAGTATTAATTTTAAAATATTGAATTAATTATCATTATAGTTTAGGGTTTACGATTTAGGGTATATGGTTAAGGGTTTAAGGTTTATGAGTTACTATTTTAAAGTTTATGGATTATGGGTTTAGGGATTATGATTTATGGTTTATGGTTTAAGGGTTGGGGTTTGAGCTTTGGGGGTTTAAGGCTTAAGGGTCGAGGGTTAAGGGTTAGGGGTTCAAGGTTAATGGTTTATGTTTTAGGGTTTAGGGTTTAGAGATTAGAGATTAGATTAATTAGTGTTTTTTAATTTATATGATAAATATTTTCTTATATAATTGTAAAAGAGATAATATTAATTTTAAAATATTGAATTAATTATCATTATAGTTTAGGGTTTATGGTTTAGGGTATATGGTTAAGGGTTTAATGTTTATGAGTTACTATTTTAAAGTTTATGATTTAGGGTTTAGGGTTTAGGGTTTAGGATTTAGTGTGCAATTGTATACATGAACTTTAATTTGATCCAGTTCTTGTGAATTATTAACACAATTATTAATATAATATCATTTTATATTTATATATTGCATACATAAATTTTTATATATATTCAATATAAAAATATTTTGATGTATTTATTTTTTAAAATGTGTATGATTAAATCAAAATTAAAGTTTCGACTATACATTTAAACCACAATTAGAATTTCACGTCTACAATTACACATTAAATCGAAATTCATATATAATTCTGAGATGTATCTCTATCAAAATTAAATGTCATCTATATAAAAATCTAAACAACTAATGTGGATCATACTTAAAAGAATAATGTTTGTATTGCTGTGTCATTTTATATTTTTTTAATTCATCGATTTCATTTTATTTCTGTTAAAGTTTCCTTTTGTATTTTATATGATAGTTTAAAAATTATAAAAATATTCAAAAAAATTTAAAATAAAAAATTAAAAATTAAAAAATAAGGAACTTAAAATTTTAATATTTAATATTTTATTCCATATTTCAGTTAAAAAATTCAATATTCAAAATTAAAAAAATTCCAAAAAATGATAATCTCAACACAAAAATTTTGAAAAAAGATAGGAAAAATATGTTAAATATGAAAAAAAAATTAAAATTAAGCAATAATGGCATAAAAAATAAGCTCTAGTGGCGTTTTTAATATAAACGCCACAAAAAATTAAGCTGTAGTGGCTTTTTTTTTAAGAACACCACAAAAAGCCATTTTTTTACCCAAAAAAATCAAAATCCCGCTCACTCAAAAAAGGACTTTTGCTTACCCGCTCGTTACTCCCTCTTCTTCTCATCCTAAATCCCCCAAATAAAATTTTACTCATTTGCTCATTCAGAACTTTTAACTCCATGCCCATTGCCATTTTTTCTACCTCAACCTCGATTCTTAAACGCCCAAATTTGGAACCCTAGATTTTTCTCTGCAGAACTTTTCTTAATCCTTATTCAGTCTTTGATTTCGAGAAGCATAAGTGCAAGCGTCCAGACGGTAAACGCCACTGCCACTGCCACTGCCACTGCCATCGTTTCCGCCGAGTCCTAATTCCATCCCTGAGTCTTCAATTGTTTTAACTATTCCAATCTCTGAGGCCAACTGCTTCAATCTCTTCTATCAAGTCTATTTACCCTCTCTCCGATCACTGTAACATTTCCATTCCCTCTTTTTATTTTCTCCAATTTATCTTTTCTTCTTCTTTCTAATGGTGTTTAACATTTGCAACAAATTGATGGTTTTTTTTCTTTTACCTTTTATCGAAGTGTTATAAATCATTTACTATCGATTTTCCTTTTCAGACTATGGAGGTGATCATCAGCGATACGGATCTACACTGGCTTCCCACAAGGGCATGGGCACCTCGTTCGCAAGGGCACCGATGGCCGATCTTCCGTCAGGTCATTTTTTTGGGATTTGAACTTTTATCTTTAAAAGTTTTCTCTTTGAATGTCAAATGATTTTCCCTTCCCCTGCAGTGGCATTATAGCTACTGTTTTCGGCGCTACTGGATTCCTTGGTTGTTATCTTGTACAATAACTGGGTAATTTAAACTTAATCTTGTAGTTATAATTGTACATTGTTTTGCCTTAATGTGTACATTACAGAGAGCTTGCTGCTATTGTTGTTGTTGTTTTAAGGTTTATTTGTGTATACTGATTTTTTTTCTTTTTATTTTAGCTAAAATGGGATCTCAGGTGTTAGTTCCCTTCAGAGGTTCCGAGGATAACCCTCGTCATCTCAAGTTGATGGGAGATTTTGGACAGGTTGCATACCTTATGGAATTGCGTTTTTCCCCTTCTTTCTTTGAATTCATATTGAAGTGCTTATTGTGTTTTATTTGGTTTTAATTTGATATTTCTCTTTATTAGATAGTGCCAATGAAATACGATCCAAGGGATGAAAATTCAATCAAGGCTGTGATAGCAAAGGCTAATGTTGTTATCAAACTCATTGGTACACAATGCCTTTCTTCTGATAATACCAATGAAATAAATTTAAATGTTGGATTTGTTCGTTTGATCAGTCTTGATAATATTGGCAGGAAGAGAGTATGAGACAAGAAACTTTAGCTTTGAGGAAGTGAACCATTTCATGGCAGAACAACTGGCAGTGGTATGTTGGAACTTTTATTCACTTTGAAATTGGCACCCTTGATCTCTTGATGATGTTATTAGCATGAATTTAGATCAATTCTTGTGTATGGGCTAAATGTTATTCCAGTCCCTGTTTTGGACAAAGGTGTGGGGTTCGAAGTAGAAGAAAATGAATTGTTTAGAACCTTTCAGGAAAGGAGAGTTGGGTATGCTTGCTATTTTAGACTCTATCGTATGGGTCTTTAAATTTGAATGTAAATAGCAAGTTGTTTAACTGCATTTCCCTTTTTTCTTTTGTGCTAATATTTATGACAAAGTTAAGAAACAGTGTATAGTTTGTGACTTATGTTACATCATCTTCTGCTATCAACCATGTCTACTTTTAACTAAGCTTAATTTTGTAGAGTTTTAGTTCTTAATATATTAGTTTTTCCTTCTTGATTTGACACTGACATTCTTAACCATCTATAGTTTGATGATATATGAAGTGAGAACTTCTGTGTATTATGCTTTTTCATTTTTCAGTAATAAACTTCTGTGTATTATACATGACTAAATATTATGATTTTTTTGTCATTAATTTTTGTTTTGAAGTTTTTCTCATGTATTTCATTTTTGAATATATACATTACGTGTATTATTTTTATTTTTATTTTTTCATGGAACAAAATTAACATTTCATTTTATATGGTTTTCAACTTTTTATACACAATTTTTTAAATTATATAATTTGGATTAATTTATTTAAATATTATTATAAATATAATAATTATTTAAATATTATTTAATTAAAGGATTGTGTTTTTCATCTGATTTATTTCTTTCCTTAACTTCGCTTTTATTGGACATAGCATCGAAACTGCATCCCAATGCTAATCGATTAAGGTAGCACCCTTTATAACTTTCTGTCACGTGTAAAAATTTAAAAGACGTTCCTGTAATGTAGATAACGGAAATTAGGGTAGCAAACGACTAGGCGCTTAACTGATATTGAATAAAACCACATAAGTCATATGCTGTTGGACACTTGGCAACAACTTCTATTTGTGCTATTATGCTGATATTAAATTTTCAGCTGCATCTTTGTCGTTGTTCCCGTGCAGTTAAATGGTATTTATTGCATATTAGTATATGTACGTAAGCAGCAAATATAGCTTAAAATCATCTTGAGCTCATTTCGGTTATTTTGGAATTTGATTTCAGGTTAAAATAGTGAAATGCACTGTGAATGACATACCGGTGGACATCTCTTTCAATCAAACGGCTGGTCTATCTGCACTTTGCTTTCTGGAGAAGGTATCATCTAATCCTATCCAACATTGATATGTTTAGAATCCGTTTCCATTCCAAACATTGTGGATGTGGTAATCATAATTCATATAAATCACTTGATGCAAAAGATGATTCAAAAGTATAATTCTAAATGGTACATTGTTTCATTTTCTGGCATTAAATTCTTAGTAGTTTTATAATCTTCGTTTGGTATGTGGTGTTTTATCCTTTTTGTCTTCCATATCACTACTAACCGACAGAGTGAATTTTAGCTTTTCCTCTTTCTTTTCCCCCTTATATTTCATTAATTTCTAAATCCTTTAAGATTTTACCGGATTTAAGAGAAATTAATGTTTCTTTAACAATTATATTTGTTTGTTTGTTTTCATTTAATAGAAATTAATGCTTTGGATTTAGTCTAAAATCTCTCATTCACCTTTTCCCACACTGTTGCTTAAGTTTACTGCTGCAGCCTTGAGGAATCCCCAATCCCATCTCCATCACTCTCCATGCATTAATTCCTATAGCAATATCAAGGGTGGCAAGTTTAATTGACACATGACTTCTTTTGAACTGTTTGTTTTTCAGGTTGACCAGCTAATTGGAAAAGATCATATTTTCAAACGTAGTAATATTTTGATCAAGGCCTGGTGCTATTACGAGAGCCGGATCCTTGGTGCACACCATGGCTTGATTTCTACATATGCATTAGAAACAATGATTTTATATATCATTAATGTCTTTCATTCATCCTTATTTTGTTCTATTTGTATTTTGTTAGATTTTTTGTGTATAAGTGCGGTATTTTGTTTGGCGGGATGTATTTATATCATAGATTATTCTTCTTCTCAATATTTTGATAATGAATTTTAATTTTTTTATATTTTTCAGGACTTTTACAATATTTTATAATATATATTTTTTAATTTTTATGACCTTTAGCGGCATTTGTGGGAAAAGCGCCGCTAAAGGTCCTGACCTTTAACGGCGTTTTTTTAAAATAAATGCCGCAAAATTTAGCGGCGCCATCTATAAAGGCGTTTTTTGCGGCGCTTGTAAAAACGCCGCGAGTAGTTTTAGTGGCGCTTAAAAACGCCGCTAAAAGCCTAAAAAAATGCCGCTAAAAGTCAATTTTGCTGTAGTGTATGTCAATTATTTTGCTTGTTTTAGCATGTATGCGCATATAAAACAACGCAAAATACAAGCTGCCTGAGGTTAAAATCTAGTTTGCTATTTGTATATTATGCTTTTGCTCATGATTATGCTTAATAATGAATAAATGAAAGTTGTTAAGATGTTTTTTTTTCACACTATTTGTTTTAAATTTTCTATTTGTGGTTGAATGTATATGAAAATATCATCTTTTGTCTTAATTCATGATGAATTATATTCACCTTTGAATTCAATTCATATATACAAATGATTACTTTTGGTTCCTGCTATAATTATTTTATATAAGTTTTAGTCCTTATGGAACCCGACTAAAATTAAAATGTTTGGGATTTTTTTTTAATATGGTGGCTATGAATTTTCAAAAGTGGTTGTGCATATGAAGGCTTTTATACAATTTGGGATTCTTTTATATTTGGTGGTTATGGTTTTTTTTAAGTATTTGTGCGTATAAATGAGTTTTATGTTAATGTCTTTAGTCATTAATATAAATTTTAGTTTACATGAAATATGTAAGACAAACCAGTATTATTTTTTTATTATATAAATTATATAATTGTGCGTATATATTGTGTGTGTATATATTATATGCATATAAATGATTTTGAGGATTAATGCATGATTATAGTTGGCATGAATAGGTGTTTATAACCATTATTCAGTAAGATATCTTTTATAGTTTAATTGGTGAAATTAAGTTATGATGGATATCGTTGAAATTGTTATTATTATTATTATTATTATTATTATTATTGCTATGGTTATATATTCAATTCTACGGGTGCTTTGGTGCAAATTCATGTCAACTATATTCATATTTAAATAATTTGGTTTTAAGTTTGGTTCTATAATTTTAGGTTTTGGCATCTTATGGTTCCAAATATTTGGTTAGATTATGATGATATGGTTTATTGTATGAATTGTGGGATATGCCAACTATTATGATTTTGTTTTTGAGATTTATTGGCTTGAAAATATTTTTCAAGTATTTATGTGAATATCTGTTTAATCATAAATACAACTTTAGATTTACATGGTAAATTCAGGTAAGTTTTTCTATTTGATTATGAATACATGTATATGTGTGAATTGCTTTGGTGTTTTTATCCATGCCAAAATTATGAATACATGTGCTTGTTAATTATTTAGCTTTGAACCACTACATTATTTCTATTTGGTTTTGATATATATGGTTTTGGAACAAAAAAAGAAATAGTCAAAAAAAATTAAGGTTTTCAGTTTTTTATTGCATTATTAAGACAACCTTATTTTGGGTTATTTCAGAGTCTATAAAGCAATAAAAAAATAGTTTTAACATTTGACTATTGGGGAAATTTAAATTTGAATATTGGTATGTTTATATATATTTTAAAATAACTTAATTGAAGCAAAAAGTCACCAAAGTGATTTCTTTGTATAAATTATTTTGTTTTAAAATATAAAAGTTTGTGTGCATGTAACTTAAGTTATGTTGATATTGATCGGCCCAAATGAAGGTTAATAATATTACATGTGCAACTATGGTGATAAACATGTGACGATTATTCGGTTTTACATGTGAGTAATAAATTGGCTCATAGGAAGATTTATTGTTCGACATGTTCTTATTGTCAATGTTTGATTACTACACCAAGATATCACTTACAAGTTAATATTTTTTCAAAGATGAAATATTAATGGAGTGTCCGATATCTTAAGTTGAGGTTTATCTTTATTCAAATTATTTTAGTTTAAATTTGAAGTCTTATGTGAGGTTGTTTATGGTTTAAGATTTATTCAACTATTATTATATTTGCCAACATCATTGTATGTTCTTTTGGGGTAAATATATATATACATATATATACTATTATCTTTTAATTTGATTGAAAGATGAAATTAAAAGAAATATTTTGAAACAAATAAATTCAGATTTTGGCTTTAGGTTTTAATTAAGGATATCTAGTATTTTTAAATAAATTAGTTGAAACAAAATACCGCCAAAGTGACCTCTTTTGTGTAGATTAGTTTATTTAAAATAGCAAGATGATTATATATTTTTGTAATTCATGCGTTTATTAATTGACCCAAAGGTAAGTTAATATTTGGCAGAATTTCAACGACATCTATGGCGATAAATGTGTGACAATTATAAGGTACTTTATGTGAGCAATATGTCAGTCTAAAGATTAATTCATTGTTTGACATGATTTATTGTCAATGTTTGATTGCTACAACAAGAGTACCGCTTACTGTTAATATTATCGTCCAAAAAATTGATATTAATGTTGTGTTTGGTATCTTGAGATAGGATTAACCATTATCCTGAATTTATTGTTTACTTATGAATATTGCTGTGAGCTTATTTTTACTTATTTTTTGTTCTATATTCAGTTAATTCATATTACTGCCACAATATCCGCTAATATAAATTCTATACCCATGCTTAATGGGACTAATTTCAATGAATGGAAAAGGCACTTACTTATAGTGCTTGGCTGTATGAACATAAACCTTGCACTAAAGGAAGAACTACTCGCACCTCTCACTGCGGAAAGCACCCCCTATGTTAAAAGGGTGTAACGCCCCTAACCCGAATCCATCACCGAAATAGAGTTACGGAGCATTACCGGAGGTATCGATTTATTTATCAGATATTTTATTTCATCTAACGTTCATATTTGGAACCAATTAAAATCAAACATATTGTCCCTTAAACGTACTTATTTTTCTCGACATGTTTTACTTGAATTTATTACTCGTCTCAATATACTGAATTTCAAAGATAATCACATATTTACATGCCATGATAAATATCATTCTCTTGCCATTTCTTCATAAAAATAAATCGGATAATTTTTTATATCGATATTTCATGCATTTAAAAATACAATTCAAGTTACACTAACTTACCTCGCTGCTTGTTCATGTTTATAATTTCATTAATCTGATATTTTTTCTTTTCCACGTTCAAGTCTCGTATTCGAGTCATCCGGATCTTTATAAATAAATTTGATCGTCATTTTCATTTATTTCATGTTCTAATACATTCAATGCTCTAAACAAAATTATCATTTTGCCCCTAAACTTTTTAATTAATGATGATTTCATCCTTAGGCTCAAAAAAATAAAATTCTTGCAATTTAATCCTTATTTCTAGCCGTTATTCTCATACAAATTGATAACAACCCATGAATTCTATAAAATATCATAATTTTCCATAATTTCAACACTTTTCAATTTAATCCTTAAAACATGTTTTTCCCCGATCTTGAACTAAGTTAATAATTTCATTCAAGTTTGCAATTTTAAATAATTAAATAATCCATTTCATGCAAATTGGTCATTTCTAACATTTTTACAAAATTGCCCATAAAGTTTTACTTTTATTCAATTTAGTCCCTGAGCCTAAAACGTGCAAATTAGCCATGCTAGCTGAATATTCATACATATTTTCCTCCTCATCCTCTCCATTCCACATCCTATATTTATATAACATGCTACAAGTAACATTATCAATAATTTCACTATTTACTTATATGTATATTCAAAATTGTCCATTTGCGTCACAATCACTAATTATTTATATCTAGAGCTGCAAAACTCGAAATTAAGATCCGCTAATTTTCTATGAAACTAGACTTACGTATATTCTTACCATAAAATTTTAAGAATTTTTGGTTTAGCCAATAAGTACATTTTATTCTTTAAAGTCACCCTTATTCTGTTGTCTGACAGTTCCGACCCTTCTTTACTAAAAAATTAATTATCTCATTGTACAGGATTCAGATGATGTTCTCGTTTGTTTCTATTACTCATTCAGAATTTTAAAAATATAACTTTAAGAACCTAATTATTTTTCTCCAATTTTTTATGATTTTCCAAAGTCAGAACAAGGGAACTCGAAATCATTCTGACATTGTCTCACTAAATTTACTATATCTCACAATTTACGATTCCATTTCTTGTACCGTTTCTTCTATAAGAAACTAGACTCAATAAGATTTAATTCAATATTTTTTTAATCCTCTAATACTATTTCCACAATTTATGGTGATTTTTCAAATTTAGCCTACTGCTGCTGTCCAAAACTGTTTTAGTGCAAGATGTTTATTTACCATGTTTATAACACCTTTATTTTCTTTCTCTACACTATTTCTCATTACTTTCTCTTATTTTTTTCTTCACTAACATATCAAGAACATAAGACCATATATAAGAAAACTCTACATTAACATCAATTCCATGCTTTTTCAATAATATTAATCTTAAAAATGTATTGAAATCTTGATGTTCTTACCTTGTTCCATTGATTTCAATCTTTAACTTGATTTTCTCTCTCCTTCAACTTCTTTTTCTTGAATCCAACTTGATATTCTAACTTCTCATAGTTTTCTTAACATTTTTCTCTCTTGGTAGCTATGAAAATTCTTTTGATTTTTGGGTGAAAATGGTGAATTTTTGGTAGAAGGACCAAATTATAAAGAAAGTAAAACTTTCTTTCATTCTCTCTTCCTCTCACATTAGTGCATGGGAAAGATGATGGATGGTGTGTAAGTGTGTGTTTTTTTTCCACACACACATATATATAGACTAAATAAAATAATAAAATATCTTATTAAAATATTAAATAAATAATAATTATCTAATTATATAATTATAAAATATCACCAACATAACATTACTTTCTAGATTTCTCTCTCTTCTAATTGACCATTTTGCCCTTTGTGATCTTTTAAAATTCCATTCTTGAGTCATCACTTAATTTGGTAAAATTATAATTTAGTCCCTCATAGTTCTTCACCTATTCAATTTGGTCCTAATTCATCAATTTTCCTTGGTTTCTAGATCATTCCACCCTTAAAATATTTGCAATATTAGTCCTTCAACTTTTTTATATTTACACTTTAATCCCTCAAATTTGGAGTATTTACTCTTGAGCCACAAAAATTTTCTCACTTTTATAATTTAGTCCTTTCTTGAATCGATATGTCATAATATATTTCCTAGTGACATAACTCAATTTTCCTCTTCTTGTCACTTTATTTCCTTATTTTACTATATTAAGGATAATATCTTACTGTAGAAATTTTCAGAGTGTTACAAAGGGATTTTGAGAGGTAGAATCATTCAAATTGCATGAGTTTAATGATCATGAGGCACAACATTTTAGAAGCCTTTAAGGGCATAGAATCTAAAAAGATTACTCAGGCTAAGGTTTCATTGACGAAATTGAGAAACGTTTTGCTAAAAATGATAAGGTTGAAATGACATCATTTCTAACTTCTTTGATGTCTATAAAGTATAAGGTCAAGGAAATACTGAGCGATCTAAGGGCTATGAATTTTACAATCCCACAATTAGGAATATTTTTTTGAGATGAGAATTGCAACATTCTTTTAGGATGTTGAGTTTGGAAGGAGAAATAAGGTTAGATACATTGTTTTTAAGGAGGAATTGAATTTTAACTCAATTCTTACTATCACTTTTGATGATGTTTAGATTCTCATACCTATCATTGATTAAGAAGTGAATCTAGAACCTCAATAAGACAATGTTAAACAACTCCCTATTCAAGATGAGGTAATTGTTCCAAAAAACAAACTTAACAACCTCAAGAACGAATGTCATTAAAAAGGTCCACTAGAGAAAGGGTTATAATGGCTTTAGTGGAATATTTTGACATTAAGCTACATCAGATGAATATTAAGTTAATGGTTTCTCAATGGTAACATTGATCATACATTTATGTGGCGCAATTAGAAAGCTTTGTGTCTAATGATGCAAAGTTAATGATTTGCAAAGAACTTCATCTATGGGCTTAACCAAACTTCTCGTCAATAATATTACAAATTTTACCAAATGATTATCTTATTCGGTTTAGAGGAATTTTATTGATAATCGTATATACCATAAGTTTAGTGGGAGTAAGGTTCTATATTTGGTTTTATATGTTAATGACATACTGCTTATCAATAATAAGTATAGTTTTAATCAATGCCCTAAGAATGATTTTGAGATTACAAAAATGCATTAGATTTTTTTACATTTTAGTAGTAGAAAGTCTAATATATGTTCAAGTTTGTATACATTGGAATATTGTGTACACTATTGGGATGTTAGGCAGATATTTTAAGCAACCCTGGTTTGGACCATTAGATCGCATCCAATAGGGTTATAAGGTATTTTCAGAGAACAAAAGATTACATGTTCACATATCGGAGGTCTAATCAGTTAGAGATCATCAAGTATATAGGCTTCGATTTTGATGGAATATGGATACAAGATTTTTTCACTAAGGTGCAAATTGTGAAAACAATTTGCAGTCTTTTATTCCAATATCAACAGGAGCACATCAAAGTAAAAACACATAGACTTTAAGTTCATGGTTGTTAAAGTAAAAGTCCAGAGTGGTTAGGTGCTTATAAAGCATATTAGGACAAACTCCATGATTGTAGATCCGCTTATTAAGGAACTACACCTAAGGTCTTATAAGAGCACACTGCTCATATAAGTGTAATGTCATTTAAAAGATATTTGATTTTAGTGGGAGATTGCATTTTTAAATGCTTTTATGTCATAGACACATTTTTCAGTTATTTCAGTTTAAAGATATTAAGTTTATTTTCTGCAGAAATGAAGTTTATTTGGTTTATTCACACTCTGATTTTGGTAAGGTTTGGTCTCACTAAGGAGGACTAATTGGAAATAGACATGTTTAGATCATATTGCATGTTCCATGCTACACATCCATACTTGATCTATGTCATTTGGTTGTGTTAATATACGTAATCATGGATGGATTTAGTTACGATATACGTAACGAAAGTCGCCTTGGTTCTATGTTAACATAATTAATGGACAAGATTATTTGGAATACCTTTTGGATATGATAGTAAAAT
Source organism: Gossypium hirsutum (assembly GCF_007990345.1). Lineage (NCBI taxonomy): Eukaryota > Viridiplantae > Streptophyta > Magnoliopsida > Malvales > Malvaceae > Gossypium > Gossypium hirsutum. Next base: position 8,402,174 of record NC_053435.1, on the reverse strand, counting down.
TTTGAGCTCATAAGGTTATATAATGACATGTAATTATAGAGTAATTAGTACATATATGTGGTCCAAGTGGGAGATTGTTGGAAAATATGGACATCACATATATAATAAGGGTAATTATATGTTATTATTTATTATCATGATAGATTAGCCAAAATTAAAAGTGATCTAATTTGGTTAAAATTTTACTGGGTTTTAATTATTAAATAAAGTATGGGTCAAATATGTGAAGTTTAGGGTTATGGTCCCCAAATTATATACAAGATATCTTTTTTAATATCTCATCATTAGGAAAGAAAGAGCAAATATTCTCTGAATTTCTTGTGTTCCAATTTAGAAGATCAAATCCCCAAGATCAGGTAAAACTTCAAGGAATTCATGGATTCAGGTACGCTTCTGCATCTAGTTTTGTTTTTGATTTATTCTTGATGATTTGACATAATAGATCCTAGTTTATTAAGTTTTATTTCAGATTTATTTTACAAATTTAACATATTTTTCATATTTAAAATAAATTAAATTATTCGAGGATAGTTTAATTTTTTTTAAATAAAATATCACATATAACAATGTTTGAACCCAACTTGAATTAACTTTTATCTAAATAAAGAACCTCAACATGCATGAGCAAAAATTTAAATCATTATACTCCAAGTTAATAATAATAATAATAATAATAATAATAATAATAATAATAACTAGACACAAAATAAAAAATTTGAGATAAGTAGTGTTGTTCAGAGTGAACTAAAGAATTAAACTAAAAATTCGTGATTTAATCTATCCAGATAAATTAGTTGCGTGTAATTACATAAAAAGCAAAACTGTTGTGAAAAAGAAAATTGGAGAAAAACAACGGTTCAATGGTTATGAGAATTTTTTTATATAATTTATAATTTATAATTTTTATTTAATTATTCTTTAAATGGTAATCCCATTAAACTAGTTCTAACTAGAGCTGATCATGGGCTGGGCGGCCCGGCCTGAAGGCCCGCCCAAAAAATGGGAGGGTTTGAGTAAAAATATAGGCCCGAAAAATATATTTATTTTATTTTTAATTATTTTAAATTTTTAATATAACTATTTTTTATTATATTATTAATTTGTGTATTGTTTTAAGAATTGTTTTAGTATTATTTTTATTTGTTTTAATATTTGTTTTTATGTTTTTAAATATATTTGATTTATTATATTTTAAAATTTTTTTATTTAATGAAATAAAAAAAATTTAATATGGGCCGGGCCGGGCCGGGCTCGGGCTTAGTAATTTAATTTCGGGTCGGGCTTAGACAAAATTTTAGGCTCATATTTCGGGCCGGACTCGGGCCTAATAAACAGGCCTAAAAATTTGTATGAGTTTAACCCGAACCCGACCCGGCCCGACCCATGATCACCTCTAGTTCTAACTCACCCACTTATTACTTGAAAGACACGCTTAAAAGAACCGGAAAAAGAAAGGGGTTAGTAAATCTGGATCTAAACCGGAACCCGAACTGATAACCCCACATCACATTCGCTCTACTCTACAAAAACCCTAGTCCCCCCTTCTTTTATTCTCTCTTTGTCCCGCAGTCTCTCCCGCTCCTTCTCGCTGCGATTTCGTCTTCAAGGTTCTTTCTTAATCCTTTCTCTCATTTTTTCTCCTTAATACATGGCAATCAAGTTCTCCTGCTTGAATATTTTTCCTTATTCCGTTTATTTTTATTCTCTGTTTTTCAATTTCCAGATCTCAGTTCTCAAATCGTAGCGCTCTTTTCTATCAAGCCATGGCTCTGGTAAGCTTTATATCTGTGTATCTATATTAGTTTCGTTTCTTGTGGTAGTTTAACTGTTGACAGAATTGACACCTAATGACTAGGTGGAAGTTATTTCGAGTAGAATTAGAAAGTGAAATTTGTAACTAGCTTTTTTACATTGCGAAGGAAGTGGCAGATTGAATATGTTTTATATAGTTACTATCAATGGAATAGTTTATGGATTTGTAGATACTAATCATAACGATAAAAAAAATTGATTTTGATTTTAACTCTACCACCTTAGATTTCAATTGGGAACCATTGACCAGAAGAAAGATTGATGGCGAGATGTTACGTCAATTAGGTTAATTGTGTATGGTAGATGGAAATGCTAAGTACCGTTTAGTAGTTTAGAATGTAAAGGGAATGGTCTTTAAGAGAATTTATAGGGCGAAAAGGATTAATTTCAGGATTTTCCTGGATTAGTTGTAGGGAGTGACTGGTGTTTGACATTGTATTCAACTTCTTAATCAACCGGTTCATCTAATCAATGTGGTGTGTTGATTTACATGCAGATCTTGCATGCAGGAAAAACAAACAAAAATGCCTTTAAGGCACTCATTGCTGCAGAATATAGTGGTGTGCAGGTCAAAATGGTTGAGAATTTTGAGATGGGTGTGTCAAATAAGACTCCTGAGTTCATCAAGATGAACCCTTTGGGGAAGGTGACCTTGTAACGCCTATTAATATATTTAAACTGGAGAATTTTTTTTATGCATGTTACGTAACCTTTTTTCTAGGTCAGTTCACTGAAGATATTTATAACTCTTCTAGGTTCCTGTGTTGGAAACACCTGAGGGTCCGGTATTTGAGAGCAATGCCATTGCTCGTTATGGTGAGAAGATCTGCTGACTCCATATCCTAAATTTTCTTCCTCTAATGTTTGTTTACTTATTGGTATACTTTTCTCTGCAGTTGCTCGCTCAAAGGTTAACAACCCTATATGTGGTTCTACATTGATTGATTATGTAAGATTCTTATAGTAAAATGGTCTTGTTTTCTTCTGTCATCAGTTAAGTTTATTTTAAACCATGGAAGTAATTGTTTGTATGTATTACTTTGGCTTTCTTAGGGTCATATCGAGCAATGGATTGATTTTGCAGCCTTGGAAATTGATGCTAATATTGCCAAATGGTTGTATCCAAGACTTGGTTACGGTGTTTACCTTCCTCCAGTAAGTTCTACTGTCTTTCCTCGCAGATTCTTTTATCATTTTAATTAAGCTTGATTTGCTGGGGCCATACTTAGTCTTTGTTTCTTTCTAATTATAAGACAATAGGTCCCATGTTAAAATTGGAATAAGGCAACTTAGTCATCAAAATACATAATATTAAGGTGGGCATGGTGAAGGGAAAATTGGCATTGATTACCTGTCTATGATTCTTGTTTTATTTATTTTAGAGAGGATTAGTTACACAACATTTAGTACATGCTTAATGTGGTGGTGTTTTCCCATGCATAGTTTCTGGAAAGGAATCAACTCAAGCACTATTAAGTAATTTTGGTAGAAGGGAATGCCCATTGAATTGATAATCAAGTAGGCATGGGTTTTCTCCTCATTATTTTTTTAAGAGATTAGGTTGTTTTCTCCCCCATTCTGATGTATTTATTAATCTATATAAAGAGAAATTTTATTTTTGTAATTCAGTAGTAGCTCATTTTACTTTAATGGTATGATTTTGCCCATCTATTTCATTTTAATCTCTTATTTGTATTTTGCATGTAGGCTGAGGAAGCTGCTATTGCTGCATTGAAGAGAGCCCTTGGCGCTTTGAACACTCATCTTGCTTCCAACACATTTCTTGTGGGACATGCTGTCACCCTTGCTGACATTATCATGACATGTAATCTCTACTTGGGTTTCTTCCAGATCATGACCAAGAGTTTTACCTCTGAATTCCCTCATGTTGAGAGGTACTTTTGGACCTTGGTTAATCAGCCAAAAATCAAGAGGATTCTTGGTGAAGTGAAGCAGGCAGTCTCTCTACCACCTGTTCCTTCAAAGAAGCCTGCTGCCCAGCCAAAAGAAACTAAACCAAAGGCTGAACCAAAGAAAGAAGCCAAAAAGGAGGTTGAGAAACAGGCAGCAAAGGCAGAGGCCGCTGAGGAGGAGGAGGCACCAAAGCCCAAACCAAAGAATCCTCTTGATTTGCTGCCTCCAAGTAAGATGGTACTGGATGACTGGAAAAGGCTTTACTCTAACACGAAGACCAATTTCCGAGAGGTTGCGATTAAAGGTATCCCTGTTGTTTTCACAGTAGCACTCCCTTTTAAAAGCAATGTTTGGACTTGTGATATCTGATACTTGATTCGTGTCAGGATTCTGGGACATGTATGATCCCGAGGGATACTCACTGTGGTTTTGTGACTACAAGTACAATGAGGAGAATACAGTTTCATTTGTCACAATGAACAAGGTTGGAGGATTCCTGCAGAGAATGGATTTGGCCCGCAAGTATGCATTTGGGAAGATGTTGGTGATCGGTGCTAACCCTCCATTCAAGGTGAAAGGACTATGGCTTTTCCGTGGGCAAGAGATTCCTCAATTTGTGATTGACGAGTGCTATGACATGGAACTCTACGAGTGGAAGAAGGTCGACCTCTCAGATGCAGCCCAGAAGGAACGGGTGAATCAGATGATTGAAGACTGCGAGCCATTTGAGGGAGAGCCTCTCTTGGATGCCAAGTGCTTTAAGTGATGGAATATGTTCTTAATTTTACCTTTTTATATTTCTGGTACCTTTTTGCATGTCAGGTTTTATTTATAGGTTGCTGTTTTCAGTTTTGATTAAGGTAACATTACAATTAAGTTTTAATGTTCTGAGATGTTGGATTTGAAATTCTCTATTTATGTTTTATTAAGAAGATATAGTTTCTATTGTTTTACAAGATTGCATCATTTTGCTTTGCATATTTCATTAATCCTCGCAAGAAGGCAGCCATGAATTCCAGAAATTGGAGTGGAGAGGAGCATAACACCAGTGGATGCAAAACCAGACTAACGTAAAATGAACAAGATAGAGAGATAATACTTGCTATGAAGATGGAAGATAATACAAGGGACTGATTGTATCTTATGACGATGGGCATACATAGAAATATGCATGTAAAATTGTCAGTACAAAGAATCATGGCAGCACATCGGAAGCAGGCTAAAATAATTAGGGAAACAAGTTATTTTTGAACTAGTGGAAATAGAGACTGACGTCAAACCTTATGGGAGGGGCAATGAATAATACATAAAATAAGGAAAAGAAAAGGAATATCAGTGGAGAAGAAAACCCTTAATGCAGCCCCAAAACTGATGGGAGTTTTGACTTAGATCTTCCTAACTCAGCCTCCCTAAGTTAAGGTGAAATACATCATCCATCACAAAAGCCAAGCCAAGCCATCTCGATTTCAATTGATGATCAGAACCAGCAGAAAACAAGGGATTTCTTCATCTTCCCGTCTTCGCCCGCTTCATTCCCGTACTGTTGAAAGGCGACATACCTGGGCTCATGCTTGGGCTCATGCTTGGGCTCTCTTCCCTTAAGGTACCATTTAGCAAAGCTAACTCCCTAAGCTGCTGTTTCTTATAGCTATCCAAGGATTCATCCTGGAAATGGTGGAATGGAGAAGGGTGAGCACAAAAACAGAAATGGAATGGTAGGGTTAGCTATCCATAGAAGATATCACAAATTGCTTTTGCTCATTCATACCACTGGCTTCAGAAGATTTTCTAGTATCGCAACAGCATACTCCAGACGAGAATTTACCATATCCTCGGGAAATTCAGCCTCCACCAACACATGCAGTGGCTCATTAAGGTGTTCGTATCCAGGTTTATCTTTCAGTTTCTCTTCCTGTAGAAAAAGCCAGCCACCAGTTGTGAGAATTTAAAGGAAGTAGGAATGGATAAGTGGCCAAACAACCAAGGAAAACTTGATCTTATACTTAAGCAGAAACTGTCAGAACTAGCTCATGCACTATTGTATTTAAGGAGTTACTTTATGTAGTAAAGGTGATCACTGCATTGATTGATCCACAATAGTCACTTGTCCAAAAATGCAAAAGACTAAGTTGCCATTTCGATGATGCTTTTGCTTTTTGCTTCTTGTAGTCGAAAAGTGAAAAGCATAAAATACACATTAACTATAAACAAGAGACAAACAGAAAAAAGCCCAAAAAAAACCCAAATAAACATCATACCGAAATTGGCTGCAAAGCATGTCATATGCAAATGGAGAAGCAGATTACTAGCATAAATGAAGTTACATGAGCAAATTTCACATCACATACAATTTAAAATGCCATTGGGAGGGAAAAAATATGAAAAACATGCTCCTAAAACTAGCCCAAGAACCAGCTACACTCCAATTTTCACGAGAAAGTACAAAACACTTTCACAGTTCCATTATAATCAGAACTTGTATAAATGACCAAGCTAGAAGTAGCTTAAGACTTGACCTATGGTGCATATCAAACTACACTCTTCTACCAAAATTACTTGCTGGAAATTAAAAAGAATTCATGACTAACTTCACCTTTACAGAATCCTTGACTGAACCCTTGCCTCTTATGTACACCCTACACTCTGTCAAGGCTTCAACTCTCTTTAGGGAGTTTCCCCGTGGTCCCAAAATTCGGCCAACAAAATTGTACTGCAAGGGCACTAAGTCTGAACTATTATCTTACAAAGAAGAAAATGAAAACTAACAATTTTCAACATAACTTACATTTGGATATTTATCCACGGGAACATCAAGTCTAACAACTCTCTTTACAATCGGTGTTGTAGGGGCTCTAGGCAAACCGGGCCAACCCACTGATGCAGCTTGAATTGGAGGAACTCGTTGCATATGCCCATTTTCCTGGAAGCAAGATAACAACATTTAACAAATTTCATCTTCCTTTCATTTAATATTAATGAGAAGCAAATTATTCATCGTAAGAATAAATCACAGTGGGAGCCAATAACAAGGCAGTTGAAATTTGTATATAACCATTAAGCAGCATTACCTCTGTTTGCATAACAGACCATCCCTCCAAATCCATCTGTCTCCCATTGGGATGTTGACCAAATGACCTGAAAGGACTATCATGTTCAAATCGCTCTTGATCGACAAAACTAGGAGTAAGACTTGAGACCCTTCTGATCTCTGCAGTTACATGAGAAAAAACAAAAGTGACAATATGCAGTCAAAATTACCTCAATGGTAAAAGTGAACATTTGGGGTTTATTTTTTGGCTTAGGCCACATGTTTTAGTACAACCAATTAGTCTAGGATCAATTCAGCCTGTAATAACTTAGAATCATATGTTGCTAGTTTAGACTAATAGTAGGTCAACTAAAGCTAGGTGGCCAGTTTGTACTAGGCTGTTGTTTGTTTACAATTTCAGTTCAATATCGTTAACATGAGAGATTTATTCTAAGAAGAAGCAAACCGACAATGCACTCATGATGATGAATCTAAGATAACAATCTAGTAAAACGAATTTTATATTTACATCCTTGAGTGCATAACATGAATAGATACGGATAGATTTACTTTTAGTGTGATGTTCATTCAACCAAAAAATAATCAAAACCAGTTTCCAACGATACCAATGATAAGTGATAATGAATCTTATATTGCAGAAAAAAAGGGAAAAAATCAATAACCTTGATTAACAAGCCTGGTACATAGGGGCAGAACTTGGGTAAAAGGCACCAACTTATGTTTCTCTGCCAACAATTCAGCTAAATATCTGCCATTGTTAGATTGTAAGTTAACATTGAAGATAACAATGATAAAGTAAAACCATATCTAGATAAAATGGAATATGTAAAGCACACACAAATGAACTATGAACCTGAGGGGCAAAAGAACATGACCATCAATTGAAAACATAACAATCAATCATACAAAAACAAGAAGATAGAAACAGAAAAGTTTTTTCCTTAAACCAACTTCAAGAACCCAAGAAGATAGAAACAGAAAAGTTTTTTCCTTAAACCAACTTCAAGAACCCATATCGATCAGCAGAAGAAAACTTCAATTATTAGATCAATAAAAGAAAAGCATCAAAAATTGGAGTAAAACTTTCCCAAAAGAACCAAAACAGAACATGGGATTTGATTGATTAAAGTAATTTAAGAAAAAAAATGGGACCTATCACGATCTGTAGGAAGAGAAGAAGCCCTATGAGGAGAAGCAGGAACTCCAGAAGGCGGATACTGAAAGTAACTCCCTGGTGGGATCCTCTCCCCCATCATATATATAAATCACCTTCCCTTATTCCTGCTTCATTCATTCAACATATGTTAGAAAAAGAAAAGGTAATCAAAATCAAGAATCCTACGTAGAAACACGTATATAAACATTAAAGAGGAAAACCCAAACTTACTTTGATGAAAGGAAAGGGAGAAAGTGGCAGATGGAGAAAGGTAAGCTAATAAGCAAAAGAGCAAAAAGGGGCAGAGATGCAAAGTCTGCTGCCCTCTTTTTTTATGTGGAGCAGAGTGTGAATCAAAGAGACTAAAGCCCTACTCCCAACAACGCTCTTATGATGCTTTGTTTTGCTCCATTTATACCCTCTCAATTTTTTACCTCACCCATCATTTTATCTTTTTTTTCACTTTTTCTCATGCACAAATTCTTTTTATTGTGTCGTCGTGAAACATGTGAAATAAAAATGTTTGGATTTTTTAATCCTTTTTTCTTTAATTGTCATTCTCCATATGATGTTATCATCCAAATTCTTCCATCATTACTGTTTGTATTACAACTTTATATGCCAATTCTTTCACTTCTCTTTTTTTTTAATCAATCTTTTCTTCAACAAAATAATTTTAATTATGATTTATTATTTATTTTGATATTATCACTTTTAAGTATTTTATTTTTATTAATGAATCTCTTAACTAAATTAAATTAAATTAAATTAATTATGACACATGATATCATCATCATAATTTTGACTTTGACCAACAATAATTTTAATTTAACGTATATAACACTTTATAATTCATCCATAAATTTACTTCATCTATAACTACTCTCTCAAGATTTAATAGCATACACGAATGTTTTGCGTGTTGCAAAAGAGACAACCTTGAAATTTGGTCTCATCTTAATGCTCGATTATATTTGTATATTGAGCTTTCAACTTTCATAGAATAATTTTTTTTAATTTTGACTCATCATATCTCATTTCATGCAAAAAAAAAAAATCAAAATTAATTTTTTTTATTTCATTTTCCACTGCCAGCTTAGCTTCATGCTCCACTCCATCCGTTCCCTGATCACCATTTCTCCAATCTCCATACAACGTGGCTAAAGCAAGTGCCATTTTTCTTTTTTTAACCGCTTGCAACCTTTTATAATTTCAAATAATTGTGGAGTCTGCAGCCTGCAATGTTGACTGGAATTTGATTTCCTGTTGAAGTCCTCGTATAATCGAAAGTGTAAATCCTTGGTCATGTAAGGCTCTACTTTCTTTGTCTAATAAAAGCAAAGTTGCAGGACTCAAATTTTCTTGTTCAAATTGATAGCAGTTTTTGCTTTTCATTCTAACATGAAGATCTTAATTTTGAAGCAACCCAAGTCAAATTTTAAATCGAAGTTCGTCGTGTAATTGAACCAAGCGCGAAGAATAGCAGCAGTATTTAAATTCTTCATTTTGCATACTTCAGATAACTTCAAGAGCCAATCTTTTGTAGATAAGTTCTTATATTTCTTGTCGCATGGCTTTTTTATTTTTAGGGTCATCTGTAACACCCTTCCGGGATGCTACTCGGATAGATTTCAGACTTGGCGAACAGTTTGTCTTATCTTTAAAACTTTTACCACTCAATCTACTATTCACAGTGCTTACACCAAAACGAATACTATTCTTACAATATAATTTCCTCATTCATCTACCCAACGTTAAATATATACACATCATAGCTGGAACAAGACTTTCAATATTTACAATTTCATAAGCTAAGCCTATGGATCGCCCCCAATATGTACATACTTAAAACTCAAAAGTTGCTAGGCTCACGCAAGATACAGCAAATTCTGGCTTAGTCCCTCCCTTTAAGTTCAAAATAGCTTTTGTTACCCTAAAACAAAATAGATCAAGGAACATGGTAAGTTCAAGGTGAACTTAGTGAATTTGCAAGTTGCTTACTCGCCCACACATATAGCTTGCGAAGAATATAATTTATGCATAAAGACAAATAGTTCGTTTAACAGTTCATGTATAAGTAACACGCATACACACACTTTGCTCATAATCTATCACCTTTACTCTCTGTGGACATACGCATTACGGAATATCTAGGTGAATTTACCCAATGCAACGTATACAGGGTGAAAAATCTTGGCGAAGTTATACTTGGCTAATACACCCCAAACACATGCCTGTGAATTCACATTTGTGGCTTCATGTTTGCGGACATATACTTGCGAACTCAGATTTGCAGACTCATACCTGCACTCGTTTATACAGATCTATACTTACAGATAGTTCTTGTAGACTCACGTTTGATGAATATTTCTCATTCAATCATGCTTGGAGAATTTAGCCCCGTAGAATCGCATTATGTGAATTTGTTCACGCGGACTTGTACTTTTCGGACTTATTTCCGTTAACTGTCATATAGCGGAGTCTCAATGGACCAACTTGGCCGAGAAGCTTGAAAACAAGACTTGTTGACTATCTTACATACAATATGGTCCTTATGGAATCATACTTGAAAGATAGTCCCTACTAACAGATGCTTATAGATGATCTTGCAAACTCATACTTTAACAATCCACGCAAATTCAAGCTTGACAGATTATCATGTTTGCAGATTCATTCTGGAATGGTTACACACTTGTGCTTTTAAAGTCAAGTGCGAATTATCATGACTTGTAACCTGAGGGCAAGTCCCCGCGTACTATCATAATTTATAACCACGAGAACAAGTCCTTGCTGACTCTAGTCCTCCTTCAATTAATATCTCGCCACAACACCAATACTTCTTCAATTATCATTCCACCACAACACTGATACATCATTCAATCAACATCTCGCCACAACGCCAATGCGTCATATTTTATCTTATTCTTGGACATATTTTTTACTATCAAGAAGACATTAGCATGCCTCCCATTCTAATTTTTACAGCTCACCAACATAAGAGCAATTCATATATCAATCAATACCTCAATGGTATGAGGTTTACATACCCTTTCACATTCAACAGAACAACATTGACAACATTAGAAACAACAAAGTTCAACATCACCAAATGTTACAGTAGAATTTTCCAACAGACATAATGTAATACCCAAAAAAATTTCTATAGTAAGATATTATCCTTGATATAGAAAAATAAGGAAATAAGTGACAAAAAGGGAAGTTTTGAGTTATGACAACGTTGAGAAGTAAATTATGATATCTTAATTCAGGAAAGAACTAAATTGTAAAAGTGTGAAAAGTTTTGTTGCCTAAGAGAAAATACTCAAAACTTGAGGGGTTAAAGTGTAAATATGAAAAATTTGAAGGGCCAATAGTAAATATTTTAAGGGTAGAATGATCTAGAAACTAAGGAAAATAGATGAATTAGGATCAAATTGAATAGGTGAAGAATTATGAGGGACTAAATTACAATTTTACCAAATTAAATGATGACTCAATGATGGAATTTTAAAAGATAATAAAGGGCAAAATGGTCAACTGGAAGAGAGAGAAATCTAGAAAGTAATAATGATGTTGATGATATTTTATACTTATTTAATTAAGATAAATATTATTTTAATATTTTAACAAGATATTTTATTATTTATTATTATTTTATTATTAATTTATTTAATATATAAGTAAGGAAAGATGAAGAATTTCTATCATCTTTCCATCCATGCAATTCACGTTAGAAGAAAGAAAGTTTTTTTTCTTTATAATTTGGTCCTTCCACCAAAAATCTACCATTTTCACTTAGAAATCAAAAGAATTTCCTTAGCTATCAAGAGAGAAAAATGACAAGGAGACTATGAGGAGCTAGAATATCAAGTTAGATTCAAGAAATAGAAACTGGAGGAGAGAGAAAATCAAGTTAAAGAATAAAATCAATGAGACAAGGTAAGAACATCAAGATTTCAATATATTTTTAAGTTTGATTCTATTGAAAAAGTATGAAAATGATGTCAATGTAGAGTTTTATTATATCAGGTTTTATACTTTTGATATGTTAGTGAAGAGAAAATAATGAGAAATAGTGTAGAGAAAGAAAATAAGGGTGTTATAAACATGGTAAATAAATATCTTGCACTAAAACAGTTTTAGACAGCAGCAGTAGGCTAACTTTGAAAAATCACCATAAATTTTGGAAATCGAATTATAGAATGAAAAAATATATAATTAAATCTTATTGAGTCTAGTTTCTTATAGAAGAAACGTTGTAGGCAATGGAATTGTTAATTATGAGATATAATAAATTTTGTGATACAAGGTTAGAATGATTTTAGGTTCCCCTGTTCTGATTTCAGAAAATCATCAAAAATTGGAGAAAAATAATTAAGGGCTTAAATTTATATGTTTAAAATCCTTAATGAGTCTATTTTCAAGAGAAATAAGCAGTAACATCATCCGAATCTCGTACAAGGAGATAATTAATTCTTAGCTAATAAGGGTCGAAACTGTCAGACAGCAGAACAGGGATAACTTTAAAGAATAAACTATACTTATTGGCTAAATAAAAAATTCTGAAAATTTTATGATAAGAAGATATGTGAGTATAGTTTTAGGTAAAATTAGCGGATCTTAATTTGGATTTCTGTATCTTAAGATAAAAATAATTTAGTGACTATGACATGGATGGACAGTTTTGAATATACATATAAGTAAATAGTGAAATTATAGATAATGTTACTTATAAGCATGTTATATACATTAAGGATGTGGAATGAGAGGAGGAAGAGGAAAATATATATGAATATTCAGCTAGTATGGTTAATTTGCATGTTTTAGGCTCAAGGACTAAATTGAATAAACATAAAACTTTACGGGGCAATTTTGTAAATTTATCAAAAATGATCAAATTAAAGGGAATGAATTGTTTTATTATCTAAATTAAAAAATTGAATGAAACTATTAAGTTAAGATCAGGTGAAATTTGGGAAAATGGTAAATTATCAAAATGCCCCTAAATCTTGGTATTTCTGCAATTTAGTCAGGTAGGTTTGTATAACTTGAATGAGCATGTAAATATGTCAATTTAAATATTGTATTGTATTTTATATGATGTTTGAATTAAATATATGAAATGTATGGATGTTGAAATGAAAGAAATAACACATGTTCTGAAACTACTTGAAAGGGATAAAATCTGTTTGAATATTGGGTTCCGGATGGATATAGGTAATTTCCCAAATGAAAGAGTTCCTGAATGTGTTGCAGAAATAGATAACCTAGATGGTTAATCTGACAAAATCCTTCTCGAGAATATAAAGTGGATAGGATTCGTTCCCGATTCACTATAATACCTCAAAGTGGATAGGATTTGTTCTTGATTCACTATGGTAATTTAAAGTGAATAGGATTTATTCTTGATTCACTACGGTAACTTAAGGCGAATAGGATTTGACCTGAAAAGGGTAATCCTGATTCGCGATGGTTACATGATATATGATTTATTATGGTAATTTAAAGTGAATAGGATTTATTCTTGTTTCACTACGGTAACTTAAGGCGGATAGGATTTGACCTGAAAAGGGTAATCTTGATTTGCTACGGTTACATGATATATGATTCATTATGGTAACCTAAGGTGGATAGGATTTGACCTGAAAAGGGTAATCCTAATTCGCTACGGTTACACGATACATGATTCCTTATGATAACTTAAGGTGGGTAGGATTTGACCTGAAAAGGTAATCCTGATTTACTACTATTACATGAGATGTGACTTGAGGGAGTGCTTGATGATTAAACGTCCTAAGGGTTACTTCTGAATATGAATTGATGGAATATGGAAATGTACGCTTTGAGTGTACTGTTGAAAAATCCATCGAAACTCCAATGATTCAACAGATAGAATATTTGATATGATACGAGAATTATAATATGAAAAGGATGTTACATGAAACATGAAAATGAGTACTAAATGATATAAATTAATTAAAATTATTCTAAAAATTTCGGAAATGCCTCGTATCCTATCCCAGTCTCAGGTACGGTTATGGGGTGTTACACATAACCCAACTATCACAGCCCTGTAACATGCAAAATGAAAACTGAGAGTTGGAGTTCAGAAACTCATTCGCAAAACACCAGGATGCTTGAACCCTACACCTGTTTAACCTTTCCTTTGTCACTTAGGCCTCCTCCTTGGTTAGCTAAACAAAATAACCATTCGACAATCAAAACGATAGCATTCATAAGTGAGACAGTCGAAATCCATTAGCATGCAAATTATCTTTATAAGCTATCTAAGATTTTTTTTCACATCCATGAACTTTACCATAACTTACAAGTTTCTTACCTTTTTCATTCAATAAAAAAGATAAAAAAGAGTTAGAAAGGTTACCAGCTCACCAGATTCTTAATTTATAAGGCTAATATGTTTATTTTTCCCTTCATGCAAATCGTTTCTTATGTAACACCCCAATTCTAACATGCACAAGGTTTGGCGTATAGTCCTAAAGTAGTATGGTTGGCAGAATAAGCTTTGCCCAAGTACGTCTTTTGGAGTATAGAGCGAGCATATGCAATTATGTGGTTAAGTTAATAAAGGTTCATTTTCAGGTTACTATATTAATTGGAATAAAACCAATGACCAAGTAAAATGGTATCGAAAGTATTAGGGATATAGTGCGTCCATTAATTGTGGTATTGTGCACGTTAAGTTGCAAGGTAAGCTAGTTAGAAACCAACTGAATGTGAACCAGGATAGTTAAAAGATAAGAGGATATTAAATTAGTTTCTTGGAAGTTGTAAACTTTTGATAAGATAATTTAGTAATAATGTGACATTTGTCAAGTTTCAATAAGAACTTATATTATAATAATAGATACTTATGTTTGGAAAAGGGGAGTTCTCTTCTTCTTTCTTTTAAAGTAAGGTTATCTAAAGCTTGAAGAACTAAAGGCATTTCTCTAAGCTGAAGTTGAGATCCCAAATTTTATTAATGATTACTCCATGTCAAGATAAGTTTTATAGCTCTACATGTTGTGTTATGAAAGAGTAGGCCTGTATGAGTGCATGAACAATAAGATGAAGAAGTAAGGCTTTGTATGTGGTTCATCTGGGTTTGATATGATAGTATGGTTACTCGAATGAGCTTTAATTGTGTTCCTCTATTTTGTAAGTAGTGGTTGTTGCAGTATCATGATGAAGGTTGGATCTAGAGTTCAAACTGCTATCCGTGGTTGTTAGGTGAGTCCTTAAGTTGACTCTTGTAAGTATACTATTCACATGAGATACCTTTGTGGAAATTTATTGAACTATGAAATTGAAACTAGAAAAGTATAGTAAGAATGTTTGCTAGGAATGGCATGTATAGTTCGTATAAAATCTGTCAAGCTTAAGTATGAGATAAGTATCCTAATGTTGAAGCATGGTTGTATGAGTACATCTGGTAAAAATGTGAAGGGATGTGAATTAGTTTGGGTGTATGTTAATGCATGAAAGCGTTGAGTCTTAAATAATGTTAGAATATGAAAAGCTTGTCAAGAGAATCTGTGTCTGTTCATCAGGTGGAGTCTAAAGGGGTCCATTGGGATTAAAAACACAATCTCTGATATAAATCTTGAAGGAAAAACCCATGGTCATGACACTTTTCGAAAGGAACTAAAGAACAGTGATTTCCCAATGGGGTTCGTTGCATGTCCCAGGATGATGATGGGCAAACCTCACATAACGTGAATGTAACGCCCCCACGCCCGAGACCGTCGCCGGAGTCGAGTATGAGGTGTTACTAAGCTTAATTTGACATTTTTAGAACTTTGGATTATTTGTTTCTACATTCACAGCTTTTAAGCTACTTGCGTCATAGTCACAAGAAAACTCATATCTCGAGTTACGAAACTTGAAATCAAGATCTGTAAATTTTCCCTGAATCTAGACTCATATACCTATCTACTAATTTTTTTATAAAATTTTTGGTAGGGCCAATTAGTACAGTTTATTAGTTAAAGTTACCCCTGTTTCAGGACTTGACTGGTCTGACCTCTATTTACTACGAACCACATTTATCTCTGTACATAATTCATATGACTATGAGGTTTGTTTCTCATAAAACTAGACTCAATAAGGATTCTGAGGATATAAAATACAACACCTAATTATATCTTTACAATTTATGGTGAATTTCTAAAGTAGGAACAAGGGATTCAGAAACTGCTATGACCCTGTTTCACTAAAATTAAAATATCTTCTAACATATAATTCCTTTACCTGTTTCATTTGTTTCATGTGAAACTAGACATAATAAGCTTCAATTTTATATGTAGTCCATCACCAAATTAAATTTCTATGATTTTTAGTAAATTTTCAAACTCGCGTCAGTGTTGCTGTAGTATTCTGTTTATGGCAAATTTCATCCCTCTTATGAGTTTTTATGCACTAAGTATCTCAATAATTTTCCTTATCATCAAACATAATCTAAACTTACCATTTTCATAATTTATCATTATCAAATATTTTCTCAACCATTCTGTCACCATATCATAAGATCATTTACACAAAATAAGTATATTGCTATACATGCCATACTTAAATTTACAAGCCATTTACCAAAAATCTTCCGGATACTGTGACTGAGCCTTCGACCTATCCCGACTCCTGAACTGGCTTGTCCAAAACTACAATGAGTAAGAAGGAGGGAGTAAGCATAAATGCTTAGTAAGTTCATATGTAAATAATAAATAACATAACAAACAATCAAACTAATCAACATTAACATATATCATCAACACACTTATCACATTTTTTAATCATTTTTCATCATCTTATTACCTTATCGTGGTTGTAATCAACACTCAACCCGAGGGTTAAATACATACCTGTCCAAAATATCCATTTCTCATCACTTACCAATACGTCTCTTTTCATCTCGAGTATTCCTCCATTTGAGTAAAACTTTACCCGTTGAACACATCGGAATATAATTCGGATACATGGATAATTTGCATATAAGTGCCACATATTCAATCAAGCAATCATGTAACCCGCCCATAAGCGAACTCGGACTCAACTCAACGAGCTCGGGCGTTCGCATCCATAAGTGAACTTGGACTCAACTCAACGAGTTCGGATGCCTAGTTACATCTCACGAACTCGGACTCAACTCAACGAGTTCGGACATTCGCATCCATAAGTGAACTCGGACTCAACTCAACGAGTTCGGATGCTCAACCATCCTAGTGACATGTCACTTGTATCCTAATCTATTCCTAAGGTTCAAACGGGATTTTCCTCGAACACTTATCATTGCCGTCTTCCGTAGAATGCCGAAATCAATACTCGGTAACAATTATATTTAACAAGTAGCTCACATAATTTACATATTATTTGAAATTAACCACAAAGCATACATTTCATAATGAAATTCAGCATAACACATAATTAATATCAACAACTTAAAAATAACAATTATGCTACATTATTTACACATGAACTTACCTTGGTACCAAAATACAAAGATTTTGCAATTTAGTCCACAATCTTTTCTTTTCCTCGATTGAGGTCGATTCCACGTCTTTCTTGATATAAAATAACACATTTAGCTCATTTAATACTCACATTATCAAATTAATCCTTAACTCAAATTTTGGAAAAATTACAATTTTGCCCCTAAACTTTTGCATATTTACATTTTTGCCCCTAGGCTCGGGATTAAACTTTATTCCTTATTCTTATGTTTTACAACATGCTGATCACTTTTCTCTTCTATGGCAACATCAAATTCTCACTCTAACATGTACTTGTGACTATTAGGTATTTTTACCGATTAAGCCCTTTTACTCGTTTTTGCTTAAAATCGAGTAGTACAAGTTGTCTAACATAATTTAAAACCCCATATTCTATCATAAAACATCAAAATACACAAATTTCACCTATGGGTATTTTTCCAAATATAAACCCTAGGTTGAATTATTGCTAACATAAGCTTAATCGAGCTACCGAGATTCCAAAAACGTAAATAACATTAAAAACGGGGCTTGGAATCACTTACTATGGAGCTTGGAAGCTTGAAACAAACCCTAGCTATGGAGAACCCTTGAAATTTCGGCCTAATGAAGAAGATGGACAAAAATTGGCTTTTAATTTTGTTTTTAATTCATTTTAATAACTAAATGACCAAAATACCCTTACTACTAAACTTTCCAAAAATTCCTTCCATATCCTAATTTTGTCCATGAACTTAAAATTGGTCAAATTGCTATTTAATACCTCCTCATTAATATTCCAAAACAATTTCATACTAAAAACTTCTAGAATGCAAGTTTTGCAACTTATTCGATTTAGTCCCTACTTTCAATTTAAGCACTTTAGGCATAGAATTTCATCACGAAATTTTCACACAATCATGCAATCATATCATAATCATCAAAATAATTATAAAATAATTATTTCTATCTCAGATTTGTGGTCACGAAACCACTATTCCGATTAGGCCCTAATTCGGGATATTACAACTCTCCCCCCTTTAAGGATTTTCGTCCTCGAAAATCTTATCTGTAAACAGATGTGGGTATTGATTTCTCATAGTTTCTTCGGATTCCCATGTAGCTTCTTCTACTCCATGCCTTTGCCACAACACCTTCACAAGTGCAACATTTTTATTCCTTAGTTGTTTGACCTCTCGAGCTAAAATCTTAATCGGTTCTTCTTCGTAGGTCATATCTGGTTGTAGTTCAATTTCTGTCGATGAAACTACATGTGAAGGATCCGAACGATACCGACGTAACATAGATATGTGGAGCACATCATGAATCTTCTCTAATTCAGATGGTAATGCTAGCCGATATGCTACCGGTCCAACTTTTTCAATTACTTCATACGGCCCAATAAAACGCGGACTTAATTTGCCCTTCCGTCCAAATCTAAGGACTTTCTTCCATAGAGACACCTTTAAAAATACTTTATTACCAACTTGAAATTCAATGTCCTTTCGTTTTAGATCTGCATAAGATTTCTGTTTATCTAAAGCAGCTTTCAAACAATCTCGAATTACTTTCACTTTTTCTTCAGTTTCTTTTATTAGATCAACTCCATAAATTTGATTTTCCTTGAGTTCAGTCCAATACAATGGCGTTCGACACTTACGACCATATAATGCTTCATAAGGTGCCATTTTCAAGCTCGTCTGATAACTATTGTTGTAAGCAAATTCTACCAGCGGCAAATATCTTTCCCAACTTCCTTGAAATTCCAATACACAACATCTAAGCATATCTTCAAGAATCTGAATTACTCTCTCTGATTGTCCATCAGTTTGTGGATGAAAAGCAGTACTGAAATTTAACTTTGTACCTAACGCGTCTTGCAACTTTTGCCAAAACCGCGAGGTAAACCTTGGATCTCTATCTGAAATAATCGACAATGGTATTCCGTGTAATCTAACAATTTCTCTAATATACAGTTCAGCCAACTTGTTAAGAGAATAATCCGTACGTACCGGGATAAAATGACCCGACTTAGTTAATTTGTCAACTATTACCCAGATGGCATCTTTCTTTCCTGGAGTCAATGGCAATCCTAAAACAAAATCCATAGTAATCCGATCCCATTTCCATTCAGGAACCATAATAGGCTGAAGTAATCCCGAAGGCACTTGGTGTTCAGCTTTCACCTGTTGACAAATTAAGCATTTGGACACAAACTCTGATATATCTCTTTTCATTCCATTCTACCAATACATTTTCTTCAAGTCATTATACATTTTCGTACTACCCGGATGAATCGAGAAATAACCACTATGTGCTTCCTGCAGGATCTTTTGAATCAATTCCTCATTCTTCGGTACACAAATCCGATCTTTAAACATTAAGCACCCATCAGAACCAATTTTGAAATCTGACTCTGTATCAACTTCACACTGTTTTCTCTTGGCTTACAAATCTTGATCATCTTTCTGAGCTTCAGAAATCTCTTGCAAAAACATTGGTTTTGCTCTTAACTCTGCTAGAATCGAACCATCATCTGACACTTTCAACTGAGTGTTCATAACTCTCAAAGCAAACAACAACTTTCTGCTCAAAGCATCAGCAACCACATTCGCTTTTCCCGGATGATAATCAATAACAAGCTCGTAATCTTTCAATAATTCCAACCATCTTCGCTGTCTTAAATTCAAGTCTTTTTGTGACATCAAGTACTTAAGACTTTTATGGTCGGTATATACCCGGCACTTTTCACCATACAAATAATGTCGCCAAAATTTCAAAGCAAACACCACCGCAGCCAATTCCAAATCGTGAGTAGGATAATTCCTCTCATGAGGTTTTAACTGCCCCGAAGCATATGCCACCACTTTTCCTTCTTGCATGAGCACACACCTCAAACCATTTAGAGAAGCATCACTATACACCACAAATTCTTTACCTGATTTGGGCTGTACTAACACTGGTGCCTCTGTTAATAACTTTTTCAATTTTTCAAAACTCTGTTGACATTCTTCCGTCCATTCAAATTTAACATCCTTTCGGAGTAATCTAGTTATAGGAGCAGCAATTATAGAAAATCCATTTACAAACCACCGATAATACCCAGCTAGCCCCAAGAAACTTCTAACTTCGATTACGTTTTTCGGCGGTTTCCAATCAACAATGGCTGAAATTTTACTAGGATCAACCCGTATACCATCACCTGAAACAATATGACCCAAAAATCCAACTTCTCGAAGCCAAAATTCACTTTTACTAAACTTAGCATACAGCTGCTTATTTCTCAAAGTTTGCAAAACTATCCTCAAATGCTCAGCATGCTCTGTATCATCTTTTGAATAAATTAAAATATCATCTATAAACACCACAACAAATTTGTCCAAGTATGGCCGAAATATGTGATTCATTAAATCCATAAACACAGCAGGAGCATTTGTCAATCCGAATGGCATAACTAAAAATTCATAATGACCATACCTTGTTCTAAAAGCAGTTTTAGGCACATCCGACTCTTTTACCCGCAGTTGGTAATACCCAGATCTCAAGTCAATCTTTGAAAACCATGTCGCTCCTTTTAGCTGATCAAACAAATCATCAATTCTTGGCAACGGATACTTGTTTTTGATTGTCACCTTGTTTAACTGCCGATAATCAACACACAACCTCATAGAACCATCCTTCTTTTTCACAAATAACACGGGAGGACCCCAAGGTGAAAAACTCAGTCTCACAAAACCTTTATCAGTTAACTCTTGCAATTGCGACTTTAATTCCTTCAACTCTGCTGGTGCCATTCTATACGGAGTAATCGAAATCGGAGCTGTTCCCGGTATCAAATCAATACCAAATTCTACTTCCCTGACTGGAGGCAAACCCAGCAATTCTTCTGGAAATACGTCCGCAAATTCACACACAACCGGCACTGATTCAACTTTCTTTTCAACTTCTTTTGTATTAATTACATACGCCAAATAAGCTTCATAACCCTTTCTCAGATATCTTTGAGCCGACATTGAAGAAATCACACTAGGCAATGCCTCTGATTTATCTGATTCAACCCGCAGAGTTTCACCATTTCCACACTTTAATTCTATAATCTTTTCTTTGCAATTTATTTTAGCATCATGCAATGTCAACCAATCCATACCCAAAATAACATCAAACTCATCAAACAGCAACAACATCAAGTCGGCCGGAAAGTAATGATCCCGAATCATTAAAGGACATTTCTTACATACTTTATCAACAGTCACACATTTGCCTAATGGATTCGACACTCTAATCATAAATTCTGTGTTTTCAACAGGTATATTCATACTAGACACCAATTTCATGCACACATATGAATGAGTAGAACTGGGATCAATCAAAGCAATAACATTAACATTATAGAGGGAAAATGTACCGGTAATCACATCAGGTGAGGAAGCATCTTCACGTGCTTTAATAGCATAAGTTCTAGCCGGAGCCCTTCCTTCAGGTCTGACTGGTGCATCCCTGGCTTCATTCTTACTGCTTGCTTCGCTCCCAGCTTTTCTTGGATATCTTCCTCTCGAATCCGCCCCACTTGTTTTTGTATTCTGAAATTTTTCTTTTTCAGCTCTCTCTGGGCAGTCTCTAATAAAATGATCCGGAGAACCACATCGAAAACATTCATTTGCTCTACACGGACCAAAATGATTTCTACCACACCGCTGGCACTCAGGTTTAACAAATCTCGAGTTCCCTACACTGGCTGCCGAAGTAGTCTGGGATTTAGGACCCACATTTTGCTTCTTATAATTCCCATATGATTGCCCAGCTGAAGCTTGGGAACGAGGATTCATATTCCTTGACTTTCCAGGTTGCTGTGAAAATGAACCGCTCATCGGTCTTTTCTTCCAATTTCTAGTCTCAGCCTCTACCTTTTTCTTTTCTTTAAGTAATTCTTCGGCCTTACAAGCTCGATCAACCAATACTACCATTTCTTTTAATTCAAGAATTCCAACAAATACCTCGATGTCTTCGTTGAGCCCGTCTTCAAATCGTCGGCACATCTTGGCCTCTGTAGGAACATACTCTCTGGCATACTTACTTAATCGAACAAACTCTCTTTCATATTCTGTAACTGTCATATTACCTTGCTTCAGCTCAAGAAATTCTTTACGCTTCTGATCAATAAATCTTTCACTAATATATTTCTTCCGAAACTCTTCTTGAAAGAATTCCCAAGTTATTTTCTCTTTCGGTACCACCGAAATCAAAGTCTTCCACCAATTATAAGCTGAATCCCTCAACAAAGATATAGCGCATTTCAAACATTCTTCAGGTGTACAAGATAATTCGTCAAATACCCGGATTGAATTTTCAAGCTAGAACTTTGCTCTCTCGGCATCATCATCAATATTTGCTTTAAATTCTTCGTCCCCTTGCTTGCGAATTCTATCAACTGGAGTTCTGTGAAATTTCATCAGATCCATACCTTGAGGCATCGTGGGTACAGGTTGAGGAATTGGGGGAGGTGGGGGGAGGTTGTACATTTGGGTTCGTACGAATGAACTCAGTGTACCATGCACTCATCATTTGGAGAAAGGCTTCCCGACCCCTTTCTCCTCCTCCCTGACCAACAGTAGGAGGTGGATTTTCAGTTGGCGCTGCTCCTTCAGCCAGAGCTGGCGCATTACTCTCTACTTCATCTGCCACAGCTGGATCGGGATCCATTTACTATAAAAAATCATTTAAAAAGGTCAGAAGTCGTCACACTATCACAATTTATACATATGGCATGTATAGCAAAATCCGTACATACAACACGTAGTCCGACAACCGACTAAACCTACTCTGATACCACTAAATGTAACGCCCCCACGCCCGAGACCGTCGCCGGAGTCGAGTATGAGGTGTTACTAAGCTTAATTTAACATTTTTAGAACTTTGGATTATTTGTTTCTACATTCACAGCTTTTAAGCTACTTGCGTCACAGTCACAAGAAAACTCATATCTCGAGTTACGAAACTCGAAATCAAAATCCGTAAATTTTCCCTGAATCTAGACTCATATACCTATCTACTAATTTTTTTATAAAATTTTTGGTAGGGCCAATTAGTACAGTTTATTAGTTAAAGTTACCCCTGTTTCAGGACTTGACTGGTCTGACCTCTATTTACTACGAACCACATTTCTCTCTGTACATAATTCATATGACTATGAGGTTTGTTTCTCATAAAACTAGACTCAATAAGGATTCTGAGGATATAAAATACAACACCTAATTATATCTTTACAATTTATGGTGAATTTCTAAAGTAGGAACAGGGGATTCAGAAACTGCTATGACCCTGTTTCACTAAAATTAAAATATCTTCTAACATATAATTCCTGTACCTGTTTCATTTGTTTCATGTGAAACTAGACATAATAAGCTTCAATTTTATATGTAGTCCATCACCAAATTAAATTGCTATGATTTTAGTAAATTTTCAAACTCGCGTCAGTGTTGCTGCAGTATTCTGTTTATGGCAAATTTCATCCCTCTTATGAGTTTTTATGCACTAAGTATCTCAATAATTTTCCTTATCATCAAACATAATCTAAACTTACCATTTTCATAATTTATCATTATCAAATATTTTCTCAACCATTCTGTCACCATATCATAAGATCATTTACACAAAATAAGTATATTGCTATACATGCCATACTTAAATTTACAAGCCATAGAATGCCGAAATCAATACTCGGTAACAATTATATTTAACAAGTAGCTCACATAATTTACATATTATTTGAAATTAACCACAAAGCATACATTTCATAATGAAATTCAGCATAACACATAATTAATATCAACAACTTAAAAATAACAATTATGCTACATTATTTACACATGAACTTACCTTGGTACCAAAATACAAAGATTTTGCAATTTAGTCCACAATCTTTTCTTTTCCTCGATTGAGGTCGATTCCACGTCTTTCTTGATATAAAATAACACATTTAGCTCATTTAATACTCACATTATCAAATTAATCCTTAACTCAAATTTTGGAAAAATTACAATTTTGCCCCTAAACTTTTGCATATTTACATTTTTGCCCCTAGGCTCGGGATTAAACTTTATTCCTTATTCTTATGTTTTACAACATGCTGATCACTTTTCTCTTCTATGGCAACATCAAATTCTCACTCTAACATGTACTTGTGACTATTAGGTATTTTTACCGATTAAGCCATTTTACTCGTTTTTGCTTAAAATCGAGTAGTACAAGTTGTCTAACATAATTTAAAACCCCATATTCTATCATAAAACATCAAAATACACAAATTTCACCTATGGGTATTTTTCCAAATATAAACCCTAGGTTGAATTATTGCTAACATAAGCTTAATCGAGCTACCGGGATTCCAAAAACGTAAATAACATTAAAAACGGGGCTTGGAATCACTTACTATGGAGCTTGGAAGCTTGAAACAAACCCTAGCTATGGAGAACCCTTGAAATTTCGGCCTAATGAAGAAGATGGACAAAAATTGGCTTTTAATTTTGTTTTTAATTCATTTTAATAACTAAATGACCAAAATACCCTTACTACTAAACTTTCCAAAAATTCCTTCCATGTCCTAATTTTGTCCATGAACTTAAAATTGGTCAAATTGCTATTTAATACCTCCTCATTAATATTCCAAAACAATTTCATACTAAAAACTTCTAGAATGCAAGTTTTGCAACTTATTCGATTTAGTCCCTACTTTCAATTTAAGCACTTTAGGCATAGAATTTCATCACGAAATTTTCACACAATCATGCAATTATATCATAATCATCAAAATAATTATAAAATAATTATTTCTATCTCAGATTTGTGGTCACGAAACTACTATTCCGATTAGGCCCTAATTCGGGATATTACAGTGAATTTAGGCAAATCCATATTATAAATATGTTAGGAAAGAAAGAAAGCCTTTGTGGCGCAATATGAAATGAATGCATTTGTGGTGAATTATGAAGGGATAGTCTCAATGGTGAAACCTACAATGATAACCTTTGTAGTAATAATTTAAAAGACAAACCCTTGTGGCGCACTCTGAAGGAATGACTTATATGGTGAATTCTGAAAACAATGCCCTTGTGGCATATCATAGCAAGGCTCTCAATGGCATACCCTAAAGAAATGATTTCTGGCAGCAGATTTTGTGTTAAATTGTTTTGGCACATTCAATATGACTTGTAAGTGTGATTAGAAAGATTAGAAAGGCACAGTGTCTTTATGGGCTATGGTAAAGTGTTATGCAAGACCATGATTCGACTATGAGTAATGAAGTGATGAGATGTAGAAGAGGTGATGAGTAAACATAAAAGAAGCATATTTTGAATAAGGGTTTTTTTAATCGTATATCTGAAAGCACCTATTATTTGTATAAGTGATCAAACATGAATTGTGGTGAAACGATGGCTTAAAGTTATGAATACAAGAGTAACGGTGTTTCGGTCGTATGGACCTCTGTAAAGGAAATGAGTAAAAACTTATGAAAGATCATCTTGAAAGAGGTAAGTAGTGTATCGAAGGTGTTGATAGGTAAGTAATTAGTTCAGAGTAAGGCGTGACATCCATAGAGAATGAAGAATGAAATTCTGGGAAAAATATTTGACAGAAACAAGTTGAAAGACCAAGATAATAAAAAAGTCTTAACAATTCTTCAGTAACAATGTGTAAGCATTGTGCAGGTAAAGGATGTTTTTCTCACTAAGTTCTTATGAGCTTACATGAGTTTATATTTTTTCTTCAGGCTGATTATGAGTATGCACTAGGAGGAATGGTGCCAAGATTACGCCAAAGAAAAGGGTGTATTAGGATATTATGAATACAGAACGAGCTTGGCGGCATGTTCAAAGATTAAAATACTTCTTAGAAATCCACACTTGAAGTATTTGTAATAAATTAGGGTTTTAATTTGGATATCATTATAATTTAATTGCCTCATGTTGTATCTATATTTACTTATGTATTTTACTTTCAAATTTGTAATAAAGTAAGTTATAGTTGATTGAAATTTGTATAAGTAGTTTAGGATTCAACATTCTATTCTAATATAAACCATGCTTATTCTAAACCTTATATTCTTAAATTATTGTTCATGTCTATTCTTTTTATCAAGTTTATATTGTTTATGAGTGCTGGAATGCCGGTGCCCCCAAGGCGCAGCGAAAAAATAAAATTCCGGTAATTCAACCATGGATCCATGTGCGAGGAATGAATCGGGAAAACTGAAATAATGAAAATGGTTTCGAAATTACCAAAACTTCAATCTGAGTAGACAGCGACACCTCGGTAATGAGAATTCCGAACCACTATCGAACCAAGTCGCAACTTTTCAGATGTCGACCTCTACGTAGTCCACCTAATTGACAATGAAAGGAAGAAGTCCCCAAAACAGTTTAGAGATTTCTTTGTTTTGACGGCTGCTAAGCCACTCAAAAACAAAAACTAGGTTTTCTTTTTAGGGTTATTATCTATATATATAACTCCCTTTTTAAATTTGGTATATTTATATCGAATATTTTAAAATAAATAAATATAATGATGTTTTAACCGAAAATTATAATTACATTAATTATAACAAAGATTTCGGTAAACTATATTTATTTAAATTTATATACGAACCAACTTCATATATTAATAGAATTATGTTCCCATTATGTGTACAACATTCTTGTACATATAATATGTTCGATATTTGATTGCCCAATTAAATTAATTCTATAATTAATTCAATTCATGTGACAACCAAAAACAATACCAACTATGTTTTATTCCGATCATCTCAACCATATGGTGTGACCCTGTAGGCTCTTGTAACGTTAGCAGTAATACTAGAACGATTCTAATGTTACATACAATGAGTGGCATCTAGCAATGCATCATTGCTACCTAAGTTACAAGAAGTCATGATTCGACATAACCTTTTGTGATTTATCTTTCATGCATTAATCCTCAAGTCCTTTATCTCTGGAATGAACACAAGTCATGGAATAGTCACACTTGCATAGTCCATCTCATGTTTCTTGATATCTTGAGTAGACTATAATATACAAATAAGTATGACATCTCATATCAACTTATTTGAGCATGGCCATGCATTTCTAGTCTCACTCAATCAAGTGGCTTAAGATATTACTTCCATTATGTAGGAGGGACCTATTCTATATTGATCAACCATATACCTCTACATAGATTGTGGTATATCTAACATCAGCCTTTATAGAACAACCAGTTACGATGTACATTTGACTGTATCAAAATATACAACTCACAATGTTGGGATAATGATGATCTCAAGTCTGAGGATCATATACATATTAATCACTATGAGTAATATTGTGACAATTACATAATAATCCAAGAAACATACTCATGGCGGGTCAGTCCAATATGTTGTTCTCTAACACACATATTCATGCATTGATTTTGACACTCCATATCAATGACAACTCTTTATCATCAATCAACTACATGTCAGTCTCAGTGCATTATTGTTGTCCTAGTCAACAATAATACTTGACTAAAGATCTTTTAAGAACAATCATATTATTCTCAGGACATTATTATAAGACAGTTTATTTGTACACACAGAAAGAAAAACTGAAATAATAATGGAAACGCCTTATATTAAAACATGATAAATCAAGTATGTTATTACAACCATCTCATGATTAATCTTTGGGCATACTCTTACAATGAGATCCATGAGAAACTAATCCTCTTGTGGGGGATTAGCGAGTGGAGGTATGATTAATTAACTGTTTTGTAGGGTTCTCTTAAGCGGATTAGTTGTTCAGGAAATTAAGAACTTAAACCCTAAGCCTGACAACCCTAAGAAGTCATTAAGGTGGGAATTAACCTAAAATTGGTATGACCTATCCGTGAACACCTTAACCCTAAATTGGTCTGGATTGTAAGGTTGAGAGATAATAGTTCTTACTGAGTCATTATTCTAGTAGAAGATCGGAAGATCCTGTTAGGATATCAGCTAGTTGATTGAACAAGAAAACCCGAAACGATAGTTGATTATGATTACCGAAGCAAGCTAATCACCCATGCTCAGATTTGATAAATATATTTTTTGATTTCTCATTATTTCATTATTTCATTTTTTTATCATTATTAAGAATCTTAAAAACCTTTTTTTTATCGTAATATAATTCATCTAAAGTACTAATTAGATCTATTTATACTTAGGTTAGAATTAATTTAGTGTTCGTCTCCCTTGGGTAAGATCCTCGTAGTACTCATCTACTCCGTTGTAACTATATTACAACCTGACCCATATACTTGTGGACACCGCTTCTTCATATATTTTGTGCAGGATTTCTACTTTGGACGCTGGTACGACCAGAGGCAGTCATATATACTATTGATATGAGAAATAAAAAAGCCAATTTTTTAATTCTTTTCTTAGACTGTAAATAAGTATATTATTGATGTAAAATACAACATGTCACCTTTTTTTTTAATCTAATTGGAATAAGTACATTATGCATGAAAAAAGTAACACAGTACAAATTAAAAGTTAACAAAGTAAATGATAATTTACATGACAATTTTTTTAAAAAAAATAATCTGTGTCATCAGCCGAATATGTGCCATAACTCGATGGGTACGATTGCGAATAAGATTTCTTTGTAGTTAGGGTTTCGGCTCCTCATCTTCTTCATTTTCATCTTCACATCGAGCTCTATCTTCATCTTCTTTCCATTCCTTTGTGCTTGAGCATCATGTCGTCCTGTTCGAGTAATAGGTGGTTGCAAAGATGAGCCACCTTGGTAGAACAATGACGCCAGGGTGTTTGCGACACTGTCAGTCGATAAATGTATGATGCCGCATAACTTGGTTTCGAATAAAATGTTGGAATTGTCGGAGATGGCGAATACATCGGTGTTGTTATTGGCATTGGCACTCCATATGGTGCTAGGGATGGAGGTGTTGTAAAAAATACACCTACAGAAAGTGTTGATACATGATACGGTGCAGTGCTTGTGTATAAAAAATAGGGTTAGTGAAAGCACCAAAATAATATGAACCATATTGACTAGGAGATAGGGCAACCATCAGTACCACGTGTGGGGTTGGAGCTAATGGTAACTCCATCAAGGAATGTATTCCCGACCTAAGATCCATGTGGGGTTGTCTTGGCCTCCTACGACGAAGTTTCCTGTAATACCCCGAAAATTTCTATAGTAAGATATTATCCTTGATATAGAAAAATAAGGAAATAAGTGACAAAAATGAAAGTTTTGAGTTATGACAATATTGGGAAGTAAATTATGATATCTTGATTCAGGAAAGGACTAAATTGTAAAAGTGTGAAAAATTTTATTGCCTAAGAATAAATACTCAAAACTTGAGGGGTTAAAGTGTAAATATAAAAAATTTAAAGGGTCAATAGTGTAAATATTTTAAGGGTGGAATGATCTAAAAACTAAGAAAAATGGATGAATTAGGACCAAATTGAATAGGTAAAGAGTTATGAGGGACTAAATTATAATTTTATCAAATTAAATGATGGCTCAATGATGGAATTTTAATAGATAATGAAGGGAAAAATGGTCAATGGGAAGAGAGAGAAGTCTAGAAAGTGATGATGTTGATGATATTTTATAATTATTTAATTAAGATAAATATTGTTTTAATATTTTAATGAGATATTATTTTATTATTAATTTATTTAATATATAAGGAAGGAAAGATGAAGAATTTCTATCATCTTTCCATCCATGAAATTCACGTTGAAGAAAGAAAGTTTTCTTTTCTTTATAATTTGGTCCTTCCACTAAAAATCTACCATTTTCACTTAGAAATCAAAAGAATTTCCTTAGCTATCAAGAGAGAAAAATGACAAGGATACTATGAGGAGCTAGAATATCAAGTTAGATTCAAGAAATAGAAGCTGGAGGAGAGAAAAAATCAAGTTAAAGATTGAAATCAATGAGACAAGGTAAGAACGTCAAGATTTCAATAAATTTTTAAGTTTGATAGTATTGAAAAAGCATGAGAATGATGTTAATGTAGAGTTTTCTTACATAAGGTTTTATGTTCTTGATATGTTAGTGAAGAGAAAATAAGAGAAAGTAATGGGAAATAGTGTAGAATGTAATGGGAAATAGTGTAGAGAAAGAAAATAAGTGTGTTATAAACGTGGTAAATAAACAGCTTGCACTAAAACAGTTTTGGATAACAACAGTAGGCTAACTTTTAAAAATCACCATAAATTTTGGAAACCAAATTAGAGGATGAACAAAATATGAAATTAAATCTTATTGAGTCTAGTTTCTTATAGAAGAAATAGTGTAAGCAATGAAATTGTGAATTATGAGATATAATAAATTCTGTGAGACAAGGTCAGAATGATTTTGGGTTCCCCTGTTCTGACTTTAGAAAATCATTAAAAATTTTAGAAAAATAATTAAGGGCTTAAATTTATATTTTTAAAACCCTTAATGAGTATATTTTTAAGAGAAATAAGCAGGAACATCATATGAATCCTGTACGAGGAGAAAATTAATTCTTAGTGAAGAATGGTCGGAACTGTAAGACAGCAGAACAAGGGTAAATTTAAAGAATAAACTGTACTTATTGGCTAAACCAAAAATTTTGAAAATTTTATGGTAAGAAGATATGTGAATCTAGTTTCAGGAAAAATTAGTTGATCTTAATTTGGAGTTCTTTATCTTAAGATAAAAATAATTTAGTAACTATGACACGGATGGACAACTTTGAATATACATATAAGTAAATAGTGAAATTGTAGATAATGTTACTTATAAGCATGTTATATACATTAAGGATGTGGAATGGAGAGGAGGAGGAGGAAAATATTTATGAATATTCATCTAGTATGGTTAATTTGCATGTTTTAGGCTTAAGGACTAAATTAAATAAAAGTAAAACTTTAGGGGGAATTTTGTAAAAATGTCAAAAATGACCGAATTGAAGGGAATGAATTGTTTTATTATCTAAATTAATAAATTGAATGAATTTATTAGTTTAAGATAGGGTGAAAATTGGGAAAATGGTAAATTACCAAAATGCCCCTAAATTTTTGTATTTCTGCAATTTAGTCAGATAGGTTCGTATAACTTGAATGAGCATGTAAATATGTCAATTTAAATATTGTATTGTATTTTATATGATGTTTGAATTGAATATATGAAATGTATGGATGCTGAAATGAAAGAAATAACACATGTTTTGAAACTACTTAAAAGGGATAAAATCTGTTTGAAAATTGGGTTCCAGATGGATATAGGTGATTTCCCAAATGAAAGAGTTCCTGCATGTGTTGCAGAAATAAATAACCTGAACGGTTAATCTGACAAAAGCCTTCTCGAGAATATAAAGTGGATAGGATTTGTTCTTGATTCACTATGGTAATTTAAAGTGAATAGGATTTATTCCTGATTCACTATAGTAACTTAAGGTGGATAGGATTTGACCTGAAAAGGTAATCCTGATTTGCTATGGTTACACGATATATGATTCCTTATGATAACTTAAGGTGGTAGAATTTGACCTGAAAAGGTAATCCTGATTCACTACAGTTACATGAGATGTGACTCGAAAGAGTGCTTGATGATTAAACGTCCTAAGGGTTATTTCTGAATATGAATTGATGGAATATAGAAATGTACGCTTTGAGTGTATTGTTGAAAAATCCATCAGAACTCCAATGATTCAACGGATAGAATATTTGATATGATATGAGAATTATAATATGAAAAGGATGTTACATGAAACATGAAAATGAATACTAAATGATATAAATTAATTGAAATTATTCTGAAAATTTTGGTAATGCCTTGTATCCTATCCCGGTCTCGGGTATGGGTATGGGGTGTTACATTGCTTAGTCCTTTCCTCTTATGGCAGTAGATATGGCTTACCGTGATATTTAAATCATATCATTTAATCCGTAGAGGTCGCCAATTCCAATTCGAGAATTGGTTCGCATATAGGTATGAAATTGTACATATTTTCCCAAATGTAAATATATTTGTCAAGGAATTTTGCCCAATCTTCGTCAATTCTCTCTCGCAAGTTGACTTTGTGTAGTTCTTTGATGTCTTAGGGTGATGGTGGAATACTTTGCCTAAACCTAAACTAGTGCAACACTCGATCAGATTCGTGCATCTTCGTCATCGCAAAAACTATCAATGGTACCTTGACATGCCAGATATTGCGGTTGGCCAAAAATTCGATCGGGATGCATTTTTGAATTCTCAGATCAGCTTATGACATCTATTCAAACTATAGTATGAAATTGTAAATTTTATACTTAAGGGTGCAAAAAGCACTCAAACATTTTCAAAAAAAGCAATTAAGCCCCAACTCTTTTTTTTTGCACTCATTTGGATACTTGAACTTTCAAAATGCGTCAAAAAGGCTCTTAAACCTTTTAAAAAAAAGAAATTAAGCCTCCCCTTTTTTTTTTGCACTCAATTAGGCACTTGATCTTTCAAAATGCATCAAAAAGACCCTCAAACCTTTTCAAAAAAAAATTTAAGCCCTGCTTTTATTAAAAATTAGAAAAAAAATAAAAGCTATAAATATTATTAAATTTTAATAAAAAATTAAATTATTAAAAAGTTATTAAAAATAAAAAAAATATAAAAATTGTAAAAAATTATAAAATATATAGAAATATAAAAAGTATAAAATTTTATAAAGTTGTCAGAAAATTATACAAAATGTAAAGAAATATAAATTTTGTAAAATTTTTTATAAAAATTATCGTACCAAAAGAAGCATTTTATAATTTTTCTATAACTTTTATTAATTTTTACTTTTATTTATCATTTTTTGCCACATGTCACGCTGTGTTTAGACCTGTCCATAGGTCGGGTCATTCGATCCGGCTCGAAGGCCAGCCTGAAAATTGGGAGCGTTTGGGTAAAAATATAGACTCTAAAAATGAGCTTGGGAAAAAAATAAAGCTTGTTTAGAAAACAGGTCGGGCCTCGGGTAAGTCTTTTTGGCCCGAACCCGTCCCAGCTTTATTTTTTTTTTACTATTTTCTTGTTTTTTTTCATTATTTTGCTACCTTTTCACTATTATGTTGGTACTATTTTATAGTTATTGTTTGGATATTGTATAACTCTTGTTTTATTGTTAATTTTGTTATTATTTTAGAGGCAATTGCTTCTTAACTTGCATATATAGTGTTATTTAAATATACATATTTTTTAAAAATTTATTTTCAATTTTTTAGAAAACATTTATTTTAATGTTTTTAGTTTTTTTATGTATTATATATATTTAAAAAATTTATATTAAAAAATCATATAAAAAATTAATATGGGTTGGGCCAGGTTTTAGTATTTTTATCTGGTCTGGGCTTGAGTAAAATTTTAGATCCATTTTTCGGGTTGGGCCTAGCAAACAGACCTAAAACTTTGATTGGGCCCGGCCCAGCCCATGGACACCTCTAGTTGTGTTGCGACACGTGATGACTTTAATTGAAAAAAACTAGGGGTCGTTAATTTTTTATGATTTTTATAAAATTTTACAATTTTTAAATTTTTTACAATTTTTTAAAAAAATTCTAATTTTTAATAATTTTTAATTTTTTATATTTTATTAAAATTTAATAATTTTTCTAAAATTTATTATTTATTATTATTTTTCTAATTTTTAATAAGAGCAGAGGCTTAATTGTTTTTTTGAAAAATTTTGAGAGTCTTTCCGATGCATTTTGAAAGTTCAAGTACTTAGTTGAGTGAAAAAAAAAACTGGGGCTTAATTGCTTTTTTTTGAAGAAGTTTGAGGGCTTTTTACACTTTTAAGCCTAAATTTTATCATTTATCTAATATTAAATTTATTAAATTTCAAATCCTTACGTAAATATTATATAATTTAAAAATTCAAAAACTAAGCTCGGCTTTCGATTGTTGATTTAGCAGTAGTTGGATATCTTTGAGCTCATTCGTTATACTCACATGACTTGCCTTATTGTTCTACCTATTTAAATAATATGTTATTTCAAAAATATAATAATGAAAAATATTACGATAACTATATTATCAAATAAATTTTACCTTATTACGAGTGAGAAAGAATAATGGGTGTTCACTCAATGACGTAAAAATGATAGTCGGTACCATGCCCATAACAACAAAATGAGTATGCAACCACCAATTTTAATTTTTTGTGGTTGTGTCGCCTGATACATCTCTTATTACAATATGGTTAACATAGCTAATCCCTAATTAAGTTGCCCCGCTTCTTTCAAGTCAATAAGTTATAGTAGCCACTTTAAATGTGCCAGATTTCGAGATTTGTCAGACATTGGAAGACCTCTGATTAACCTCAAGATGAATTCTTGGGCGTATTGTTCTCTTTCAATGGCACTCGCCGAGTTGTCGATATAATTGAAATTTTCTTCCAACCATTTCATCTTTATTCAACTACCAAAAAACTTGTCTGACATCTTATCTAATAGTTGCTCACAAATTGCACTCCAATCGCCAACGGCCACTGCCCTTGTAATGACTGACCCATCCAGTGGTAAATCGAGTTGTAAAGCTATGTCCTTAAGTGTAATTGTACACTCGCTGCACGAAAGATAAAATATGTGTGTCTCAGGTCTCCGTCTTTCCGCCAAAGAGCTGATAAGTATGGGATCCAATTTAGTCCCCTCGAGCATACAACACGTGCAAAAATCCCCCCTCTTGCAAGTGTTATTCAATAACACGCACAATTAAATTGTGTATTTATGTGTCTGAAATTCGATTTTTGGCTTGATTATATAAACATAAAAAAATTATAAAATTAATAATGTTAACAACTTACTAATAAATTAAAAATTTTAATAATATTCTTACCCTTTATAATTGGACATCGAAAATGTAATTGTTATAGAAATAAATGTACAAAATAGTTATTATAAAAATCAATTAAAAATAAAAAAATTACGAAATATAAAATTAAGAGAAATTGAATGAAAAATTGAGACCGTATAAAATGAATCAATTGAGAAAATAAGAGAATAAGATCTGGATGCGAAAGGAAAACAATTGCTTAAATTTATATACCAAATAAATTAATCGTTTGGAAAAAAAATTATGAACTTTTTTACCCTAAATATAAAAAAAATCATCCCTAATTGTTTTCTAAAAACCATATATATATATCAAATTTACTCAAAAGTTCGGGCACTTTTTAAAATAAAATAAAAAGAATGAAACTAAAATAGCCTAAAATAGAATGAAGACATAACCGAAATATCATAAAATTATAAATAAAGAATTTACAAGTTCTTCCTAGGAATCCTTTTTTTTATTATGTTTCTTCATTTAGTGTTAAGCGCTCCTGCATGGCGATTTGGGCTTCAAATCGCAAAAATTAGGGCTCCGATGTGCTAATCGGTCGATTCCCAATTCCGTTCATTGAAGATGTGATCTCACAGCGACTCTCGCGTTTTTTCCTTCTTAAATTTCAAACTCGTTAAAGGGTTTTTGAGGGGGATTTTGTTGTGGTTTGTGATTTTTAGGGTTAGGGTTTTTGAAGGCATGAAGGGGACTTTAGATCGAACCAAGGTGATTCTCCGCCACTTACCTCCGTCCATCACGGAGTCCGTGCTTCTCGAACAAGTCGATAGTGCCTTTTCTGGCCGTTACAACTGGCTCTCCTTTCGTCCCGGGAAGAGTAGGTTGGTCCATTCTTTCTTTCGTTTTTTTTGGGGGGGGGGTTGGATCATATTCTTCATTGGACTTTTTTAGTATTTTCTTATCCTTGTTTTTTTTTTTAATGGAGTCCCTCTCGGTCTCTATTTCTTTAACTTTGGCCGTATTTTCCTTTAGTGAATTGCATGGGTGTTTTCCTTTGCATTTACAGTAAATTACTGCTTTCAGCCCTCATAAGGGTTGATTCTATATATATATATCCAATGTGTCTTATGTGGAGATTATGCCATTGTGGGGTTAATTGCGGGTCTCTTGTAAAGGGACATGTTTGGCCTTGCTTTGCTTACTCAGAGTCTCAGTGTCTTTCTTTAGTAGGAGTGTTTATATTGTCTTGTACTAGTTTTTGCCATGTTCTTGATTCTTCCGATCAAATATGAATAAATCGTTTAGATACTGCTGAGAGGCTAATTAATCCAGCTGATCTTGCATTATCACGTTGTATTGTTTTCATAACGGAAATTCTAGGGGTTGCTTACAGCAAAAGATTATCTTATTATGGTTTTACTTTTCAAAATTATTTGTAGTCAGAAGAATTTGTCTTATTCAAGAGCGTACGTGGACTTCAAGAGGCCAGAGGATGTTTTAGAGTTTGCAGAATTCTTTAATGGTCATGTATTTGTTAGTGAGAAGGGTATGCTTCTTGAACCTTTAACTTCTTAGAAATTGATGTAGTGTAGCTTTCATTTGTTATAAGCAATACTATTTTAGTTTTTTATTGCAGCAGTATAAAACATAATCCTCTTTTAAGTCTCAAATAGGCATATGATCTGAATCTGTCTTTAATTCACACCTCAGAAAATTACGAGTTGTTTGGGGATGTTAGAGCACCTTGATTGCCTAATGGAAAAGAGATTTTGACAAGCTTATGTAGAATATCTCATTTTCTTTAATACCCTGTTTATCTTAGCCTCTATTTGCAATAAAGTGATTCTACATGTAGATTTCAAAGTAAAATATCTGTTCTCTTTTTCAGGGGCTCAGTTCAAAGCTGTTGTTGAGTATGCACCTTCTCAACGTGTTCCAAAGCAGTTCTCTAAAAAGGATGGTCGTGAAGGGACCATATCCAAAGGTAATAAGCTGATTTTATTTAATCATAATTGAAAAGAAGTGGAATTTGTGAAAACTTATCTATGCCACTATTTTCCTGTTCATGAATTCAAGTTTTTCTTGATAAACATCTAGATCCTGAGTATTTGGAGTTCCTTGAATTCCTTGAAAAGCCAGTTGAGAATCTTCCTAGTGCCGAGATACAATTAGAGAGAAGGGAAGCAGAAAGAGCTGGTTAGTTAGATGAATCTTATCCATATCTCTGAAGTTGTTATTTTGATCCTTTTGGAAAAACAAGAAGAAAATTTTTGTAGTTATATTGACTGACTAAAAATTATCTTTATGTATTGCTATTTTTCTGTTATGCCACAATGGCTTTTATCAGGTGTATCAAAGGATAGTCCGATAGTTACACCTTTAATGGATTTTGTTAGACAGAAAAGAGCTGCTAAGGGTGCATCTCGGGTAATATTTGCAACCCTATTATAGTTGACAAAAGTTAGGAGCTGTGTTGTGTTTGCTATAATTTGGTGTTTTTCTTACCAAGCTTTGCCCTTACAGTCAAATAGGCTTTTCTTTCGTTCACTATAATGTGATTTGATAGGGAAATAATATCTTAAAATCAATCATTGACATCATTACTGAAGAATGATAAAATGTTATCCAAGGATTCAATACTTTTCTCCTCCAACCTTTTGACATATTGATAAATGGACTGAAGTAAGCTGTCTTTTTTTTTCCCCCAACTTCTCCTTTCCTGGTTTTATTTTATGTTATTCAGGTCAAAATATGCCGCTAGTCCCTTTACTTGAATGGAGTTTGAGATTTAGTCCCTATACTTCAAAATTTTAAGAATAAATCTTTTTTTAGATGTCAAATTGTGGTCCAATTGTTGACTTCCTTCAAAATTTACCCTCAATACACTCCTACAACCCTACAAACTTCAGAAGCATATTTGATAGCAAGCAAAATTTGATAGAAAATGCTAACAGTTTCCCCAAATAGACTTGAATTTTTAAATCTAAAAAGTATGAGGATTTCATTTTTAACTTTTTTAATTACAGAGCCTGAATCTCAGACTTGTCGAAGTTTGGACCTTTTATTTATGCTTTTAATTTGTTTCTGATTTTCTTTCAGTGCTTTTTTGTGAGCTATTTGCGCCAGCAATTCATCATATGCAACTTACTGGTTCTAATAGTGTTTTTATCACAGAGGTCACTATCTAATGGGAAAGTGAGCAAAAGAGCTGGTGGGTTATCTGGTGGAAGTCCAAGTT
Organism: Gossypium hirsutum; assembly: GCF_007990345.1. NCBI lineage: Eukaryota > Viridiplantae > Streptophyta > Magnoliopsida > Malvales > Malvaceae > Gossypium > Gossypium hirsutum. The sequence continues at coordinate 8,363,737 of NC_053435.1, read as the reverse complement.
CAGCATCATCCAGAAGAGGTTGTGAAAAGCGAAGGGGTAGTACTACTGTGGTATGTGTATATTTGGTTAATTTAGTGAAAAACTATATAATATTTTTTGAGTTGATATCTTTCTCTCTTGCATAGTAATGGAGTTGTAATTTCATGTTGTAAAGATGTGTAGATTTGGGTATTTACCGATACATTTGCTTTTGATTTTTTCCCCCTTTTAATAATAAATCTAGTTGACCTTGATGGATTTCCTGGTCGGATATTGGAAGTTTCTTTATCATTAATTCCTTGTCCTTTTGGTGGCAGTATGTTCTAAGGGATAGCTTGAAAAATGCAAGTGGCAAAGACAAGTCCGCTTACATTTTGGTTTCCAAAAGGGATGATAAGCAACTTTCTGATAAGCATGCTACCTTACCTTCACCTGTGGGAACTCAAATATCTGAAGAGGAAAGTGGTATGGGTGATAATGGATAAATGCCTACTATATATTATTCTAATTTTCCTTTGTTTAATGAGCTATTATTCTTTGCTTTATGTATGTTTTATTTGGCATTGTAATCAGTCAGAAATTTTCATTTTGTGGTTGCATTCCGATGTTTCATGTTTCCAGTTTAAATTTCTCATTCTTGTTCTTCCAGGAGTTTCTGGAGTTACTGATGCTGGTAAAAAGAAAGTTCTGCTTCTTAAAGGGAAAGAGAGAGAATTTTCTCATGTGAGCCTCTTGTTCCTTTTTTGTCATGTTCTAGAGTGCATTTATGCATACTTGGGGAGTGGGTAAGGATTTTATTTTATTATTATTTTTTGGTGTTGGGGGGGGGGTAGGTTAAATTGGGGGAGAAAGGAACAATGCTACTCTCATTCTATATGTGATATTGTTGCTAATAAGATTGTTGTTTTCACATGGATACTGGAAGGAATTATAGTTTTCAATCACCATGTTTTGTGATTTTGCATTCCTTATGATTATAATTCTTTGCACAGGTGGCTGGAAGCATGTTACGTCAACAGGATATTGCATCGCCAATTACAAAAATACTTGGCTCAACTCCTATCAAACAAAATGTTGGGCATGAAGGCAGAATTATCAGAGCTGTACTTTTAAACAAGGATGCTCGTCAGTCTTCTCGGGTCCAGTCAGAGCAGCAGCTTCAGACCCCAAATTTGGAAAAGGACAGACGACCTTCTCGGCATTCACATGCACAATTAATGCTGAAGGATACTAACAGTTCAGACAATAAGGTCAGGAGTGACTTGCATGGTAGTGAGAAGCCAGAGAGGCGTAGGAGAAACAAAGACAGGCCAGACCGTGGTGTATGGACCCTTCGCCGTTCTGATGGATCATATGCAAGTGATGAGTCCTTGTCATCGTCTGCTTCTCAATCTGCACATATACCTTTAGATTCTTCAGAAGGTATGTTTAATCTCAGCTATTATTGTTACTTGGGATAATCATTATCCTGGGGATTTTCTACTAAATATAATTGATTGCTATCATGACACATTGAATTGAGAACTTGCATATGTTTGTACTTGGGATTTTGCATTATGTGCTCTGTGAGTAGCAGCAACAAGCCAGAACTGCATAATCATAATTTTCCTTAGGGAGAACAACTTTTGATGTTTCTTTTTCCATATATAATTGGCAGGGGCTTATGGTGATACTAAAGTTGATTTATCTAATGTTTGGAGCATGCAATCTAAAACTGTCAGAAGTGCACGTAACAGTTCTTTTGATGGTGGTTAGCTTTGTGTTTGGAAGCTGATTAACTGTCTGTTTTGTGTTTGTTTGCATTTCATCAATATTTCTTGTAAATTTATGCAGGATCCTCTAAACATGGTAGCCGATGCGGAGCAGTTGCTGATGGATCATCTGTTGTGAGTGATGGGAAACCAGGGAAGAGAGGCAATGCTTCTGCCTATGGTTCTCATGAGGTGATTATATTTGTGCTGTAATATCTGATATGTTTAGTAGTGTTATTCTGTTAATATTTATTCTCCAAATTTGCAGAAACAAGTCTGGGTACAGAAATCTAGTTCAGGTTCTTAGTGAATTTTTAAAATGGTAAGCACTTAATTATTGTGAACGCATTTATTGTAATGATTTGAATTTGTTGGCCACTGCTTTACCAGCTTGAAAGTTACACAGTTTAGAGCATGATGTGAACTATTTGTTTTTGTAAAGGAAGTATGTAGTTTGGACTGATTTCTCAGCCTGTTGGAGTGCTGTATTGGAAATTCAGGGAATGGCCAGTTAGATCATAATCAGTCTGTTTTTTTGAGTCTAGTTAAAGGTCTAAACCTTTTGCCAGGTAATGCCTTGAGTGTTCACCTTGAATTAGTTAGGTGGTTGCCAAGTTAACTTAAGACTCGAAACATCTGTCAAACCATAGCTAACTTGTTTGAACTTGGTCTAATGCAACCATTAGTGTGTTCCTGTTATTAGCTTGTGATTAATTCTTTTGTCAAACAGAACACAAGAATCTTGACGGAAGTTTTACAAATTATGAAAAGCGGTGATGTAAAAGAAAAAGTTCGGAAGCTGTGCCTTGAAATATTAATCTGTGTTACTGATAATATATTATGAATGAGACATTGATCATAAATCTCATCTAGAGTATGGAATATTAAAATCTGCTTGAATTCATCCATCCGAGTAAAATTTGTTTGTCGTGGCTGTGAAACAAATTGGTTTATTGAATTGGATTGTTGTCTTGAGGAGTGGGACTGTCATCTTCCATTTTGCCACATGAAAGAAAATTCCAGTGTAGGTAGGGTGTTGCCTCATTGCATGGTTCATACTATTTCATTTGTGCTGTCGGATGCAATATACATTTATTTTTATTTCAAGGTATTATAGTCATTCTCACTTCGTATCATTATTTATGCAGCAGAGTGCATGGTCACTTGAATTTTGAGCATGCAGTTGCAATTGCTGTAGGCTGTCTTGGTACCCATGATCTTATCGCAGAAGGTTGAGTGACCTACAGAGGTTGCAGATGGTATCACTGTAATTAACACACGGGAGGGTGAAGAAATCTCCATCTTTGTGAAAGATGGTTGAGAATAGGAGGAGGTTATGATTTTCTAGTCACACGATACCACTGTTTTCTTGGTCCCTGCAGATATTATCCAGTTGAGGACTCAACTGGAACTGTAAATATAAATGCAGCGGTGTGGTCTTGTTTGCTGGACTTAGGTTTAGGGTTAGCACTTTGTGTATAAAAGGCAGCCAGCCAGCCCCCACAAGTTTTCAGGTGGGTTTTGTGCAAGAGAAGGGAAGTCACCCTCCTTCGCAGCTTGTTTTGGATCTTTATTTCTTTGACTACGTTGATACTTTTTGAGTGTTTTGGAGGAATATGGTAGATTTAAATGTCGTTGGGAACCCATCTCCCCATGTTACTCAAATTGATGATGCCATTTGATGTGATTGCCCAACGAGATTTCTTTCTTTTCTTTTTCTCTTAATAAAGTGCTGGTTGAAAATTGGATAAGTGTTTCTTCTTCAAATAAATTATACTTTATGGCAAAATAATAATAATAGTAATAAAAACCAAGAATTTTTTTAAGGTATTTCAACAAAAAAGACGAGTATCTTTTGAAGCGAAAGGAGCGCCACATTTCTATCATGTAAATTTAGTAGTTCATTCCTAGATTGTTAGGTTTAGACGTTACCCTTCGTATTCATGCACTATCAGAGGAGTCCAGAATAACTCCTCAGAATACTGTTCCTTTTTTAGATTATGTTTTGTTGGATCTTGATCATTCAACGTTAGTATATCTAAAAATGAAATAATTTTAGAATAGAAAAAAAAAGAGAGAGATGTAAATTAGATAGAATTCTAGAGACAAGTTGGGGCAGAACATGTCCATATGTATACTCTTTTTTCTTTAATTATGTAGTGGACCATAACTAGTGTTTTTCTTTTCTTCTTTTTTCTTATAGATAAGCAAACTACTTTTATATCGTTACAGAGGGTATGTATATATGTATGTGTAGTGGAGGAGGAGGACACCTTAACTCGACATTTATATAATTGCCCTTTCTTACCCATGATTATGGCCTTGGCTACTCTCCTTTCCTGTTTTATCATTTTACGCAATATCTTACGAATTTTATATAAGCACTGATTTGAGTTTATTATAGCAATTTTTAATCATATCAACTAATTTTAAATTTATAAGGTATATGATTTGATAATTTCCAGTCTATTGGGTTGAGTCTATAATAACAAATTAGATTTATCATCCAGTTATTCTACTTAATTCTCATTCAAATTCAATACAATCACAAGTATAACATTATCATATCCGAATAATTATAAAATAAAATCAAATTAAGAATCGCGTGATAACTGGGTTAACCAATGGAAGCAGGTAATGGTATAATTGTCTAATATTTTAATTTAATCTCTTGTAGCTCTTTAATTAATGTAATTCAATGTTAGTAATTCAATGTAAGTCATTTTAACACTTTGATGCCTTCAATTCTTTTAATCTTATCTCGTCCTCTAAAGTAAAAGAAAATTGTAAATACTAAGCTTTGATTAACAATGCAAAAAGCTTCACTAACAATTCTCCTCGTCATTTTAAAGAAATAAAAGTTGTATTATGATTGTATATAATATGAAGAGTAAGAAATAAACAAAATTAGTTAAAGAAATAGGTGGCGTAATATAATGATTCTTATTTTTATTCCAAATCAAAATAATTGAACTGATTCTGTTGATATTATAGATCTGGTAAAGTAATTAGGCACACGTCAGATTCTAAATTTCTACCTCTCTACTTTATAAAAATTGAAAATTTAATGTAATTGGATAATACTTTTAAATTTTGCTATTAAATCACTACTTCAAAAAAAAAAAAAAAGAAAAACCAGCCGTTTAAAGTTCAGTTTTATGTGGTTATTGATAATTGAATTATATTTATTTATTTTAAATGTAAGATGAAATTCCAATAAATTAAAATATAAAAAATAAATTTCCAATTTTTGTAGGGTTGGACGAATGAAATTTATAATTAAATTAGATAAAAATGTTGGATTCGTTAGGGATAAAATGTTATTTTAAATTAGGTATAAATTTACGTGGTTATTTAGTTTGAAAAAGGAAAACAAGTATATCCTGTGGGATTGAAGAAGTTGATTTGAACTGATTAACAAAAAATAATTTAGAATGAATGGAAGCGGAATAGAAGCAACAGTGAAGGGATTTGTTTAAAAGAAAATAGCAATGATGATTATAATTATTAGGTTAAATGAAGGTTGTCAGGTAATTTTCAGTTCTTAATTTCATTCCCAAAAACATCCATAAAACTCCAAACACTCACTTTCTCTCTACATGTATATATATCCCCATCCCTCTCTCCACTCAAAAGAATATAGAAAAATGTAAATTACAAAAAATAAAAAAAAGGAAAATCAAGAAAATAGAACACTTGATCAGATCAGAAACTGTTCTTAGTTTCCCTTTTTTTTTTTTTTGCAAGAGCTGCTTTGAATTCGTAAGTGGACGCCGGAGATTGGAAGAGAAAGATGCGCTTGATCTGTTCCAAGTTTCATTTCCAACTCTTCCCAGTGAGTATCCGAAACGCTAACAATGTTTTCACGATCTTTTTTTTTAATTTTTTTATTTTAAGTGACATAGTTTAGGTTTAATTATAGTTTAGGTTTAATTGTAAGCAGAAGTGCTTTTTTTAAGGATTTTCTTCTATAAATTTATCCTTAGAGTGGACATAGGTGTGGTTTCTTGTGTTTCGATTGGTTAGATTAGGGTTGGATCTGATCGAAGCTTGTTACCAGTTAGACGGATGATTTCACGTTGTGATTGTGAGTTACTGTGAGATTTTCTTCTCTTTTTGCTAATTTTGTTACTATTTTGTCCTCGGTTTTTCTTTTACATTATTTTGAGATCACAGTGATTATTTTATGAAATTAATTGCTAAGAAGTAAGGTTTTTTTTAATGGAAAGAAGGTTCATTTTTTAAGGTAAAATAATTGACTGAAGATTAAGCAAAACAGTAAATCTAGGGCATCTTTCAGAGAGTACGACATTAGACTTTAACTTTTACATGGAAATGAATTTATATAGCTGATCTCACTATTTTGAAGTCAAGCTCTGGTCTGTTTGTCTTAACATTTCGTTTCTTGACTGAGAATATATTTCTTCTTTGTTTCCCAGTTTCCTTGTTTCGTTACATTTCTTCTGACACAAATTCCTAAAATTATATCCTACGCAAAGAACTGATAATTTTAATTCCAACATGTTTTCAATATTCCATTTTATCTATCTTGTTGTTATTTGTTCTAATATGTAAACGATTAAGTTCACCTCTCCTAGAAGCATATAATTGTTTCTATTTGAGGAGTTTATTCTTGTGATGTTGTCTAGGAAGCTATTTTCTTGATGCATTTCTTTCTCTTCTTATCAGATCTTTTTATCTCAGTTGGTGGCTATTTATGTTAACAAATCATTCTATATTTATCTTTGTTAAGGTTTCTGACTCTTAATTTCGGGAATCTGTTAGGAAGATTGGTGCTTGGACGGGATGGGCAGCTGCACTGCAGAGTATATGGTGGATAGCAAATACTAGAGAATCTATTAAGGTTTCCTGGCTGAATTATGGCTTCTGCAAGCCTAGGAAATGGTGGAGCAGGTAGTTCAAGGTCTGTCAACGGTTTCAAAAGTTCTTCTAGTTCTGTTGATTGGCTGGGGAGAGAAATGCTTGAAATGAGATTGAGAGACAAAGTGGACCATGACGAAGACAGAGTAAGCAGCTCAATTTATATATAGAGAGGGGTTGGGGTGGGGGATTGGACGTGCCAAAATATCTAATTGAAAATATGGTAGTTTGCTGTTGAAACCTTAAGTAGAAGTTCACAATCTTTGCAAAATGCTTTTATACTTGTAAGTGACCCCTTTTGTTGTCCATGCAGGACAGTGAACCTGATGTAGTTGATGGAGTGGGTGCTGAAACAGGGCATGTGATAAGAACAACCATTGGTGGTCGAAATGGTCATTCAAAGCAGGTTGGAAGAAAAATAAATTAGCTTGCAAATTTTCTTGTGAAATTCAATTTATTTGGTTTTGTTACTGACCCGCATCATTTTACTTTTTGTTTTGATTGACAGAATGTCAGTTATATTGCTGAGCATGTGGTTGGAACTGGTTCTTTTGGTGTTGTTTTCCAAGTATGTACTTCTATTATACTCCTGTCTGTAAATATGTTCTTGAATTTATTCAAATAGATTATAACCTTGAAATGAGTCGGCTGATTGCTGCAGGCAAAATGTCGTGAAACTGGAGAAATTATTGCCATCAAGAAGGTTCTACAAGACAAGCGTTACAAGAACAGGGAGTTACAGATTATGCAAATGCTGGACCATCCAAATATAGTGTCCCTTAAGCATTATTTTTTCTCAAAAACAGACAAGGAGGAACTCTACCTCAATCTTGTTCTTGAGTATGTTCCTGAGACTGTTAATCGCACAGCAAGAAGCTACAGCCGGATCAACACACGAATGCCTTTAATATATGTTAAACTCTATACCTATCAGGTGCGTCCCTGTTTTATGGAAGCATATCCTTATATATTTTGTTGATTTATGGACTGATGGAGTTGGAATATGCTTCTTTCTTCGGATTACCTTTTACTGGGTAATTGGGTAGTTCAAAATTGTTTGAAAAATGATTTGTGGTCTAACTTCTCTGGTATTGTTATTATCTCATATGGTAATATAATGAGAAGTCATCCTTCAATTTTAAATTCAAACTATTGCTTTCCCATAAGGTTGGTCAAATATTTTAATTTCTTTTGAGATAAATTTGCTTTTCTTTATCCCTTTCTTCAGTCTAGTTTAAATGCAAAAAGATTTTAATTGAATAGAAGAAAGCTGTAGTTAATTGTCTTCTTTTGGTTTGCAGATTTGCAGAGCACTTGCCTATATACACAACTGCATTGGTATATGTCACCGTGATATTAAACCTCAAAACTTACTTGTAAGACTCTTCTTCTCAGGAATCATGTATTTGCCGCAGAAAGAGATATTTTTTCATGTAATAGTGTACACTTCGCTCATAAATGTATTGTTTGTTACTCTTGGTGGTAAAGTCTCTTGACCTTATAGAGACCTTTGAATTATTGGCTTCGTTCTTTTTATCTTTGCTAGACATATAGTAGTTATGTGGAGCTACCCTGATATAAATTAGGTAGCTTGAGGATTTATTATTTTTTTCTTTTTATGTGAGGAAAAAAGAAAATGTTAAACTGGCTTCATATTTGGTTTCAAATTGTCCTCTATTTGATGAGAACTGCTATGGTTCATGCCCAGGTGAATCCACATACACATCAGCTGAAAATTTGTGATTTTGGGAGTGCTAAAATGCTGGTAAGCTTGATACAATAGTAATTTTTGTGGCCAGTTCTGTTTTCCTCACCTGAGCATGGTTCCTTTCCAATGTTTTCAGGTAAAGGGAGAGCCTAATGTTTCTTACATCTGCTCGAGATATTATCGTGCTCCTGAACTCATATTTGGTGCTACTGAGTACGCAACTGCCATAGATATATGGTCCACTGGTTGTGTGATGGCTGAGTTGCTTCTTGGACAGGTTTGTATAATCAGAATAATACTGTTATAAGTTACTGTTGGCTTAATAAGTCAGTTGTTTCTGACTTCTAACTTACCATGCAGCCACTGTTTCCTGGTGAGAGCGGGGTCGACCAATTAGTTGAAATCATTAAGGTGATTGCTTCTACCAATTCTCGTAAATTTTTTGGAGTTTATGCTTTTGAGGCATGATTAATCTGTTACTTAATTTTGACCATTGGCTAGAATAGGACAAATCAGTTGAAGTTTATGACATCCCAACCCAACTCTAAGATTATAGATTGACCAAAAGGATGCTAATAAAATAAACCATAAATTTTTATAATCAGTGTAGACTAACTTTTTCTTAAACTCAGTTATGTTAAGAATGAAACTAAATGTACTCTTGGGTTGGTTTATAAACTCCGAATATAAGTTGACACTTTTCACAGAAGTTAGAAATGAGTTTCTATGGTGTCACTTTTCCTTTTGGTGAATAGAGAAAAAAAATGTTGAATCAAATAAATTCAGTATTTGGGGATTTGAATATGTTAAAACTTAAAAGTAGTGCCGGATACAGTCTGCGCCATAACTATTTGTTTGGTGCCTTTTGGATGGCCCTAAGAAAGCTTCTATATATTTTCAATTGTTGTTTAGGTTTTGGGGACTCCAACAAGGGAGGAGATCAAGTGCATGAACCCGAACTACACTGAATTCAAGTTTCCCCAGATAAAACCACATCCATGGCACAAGGTATATGCATGTTCTTTTTTCTTCTCCATTTTTTGTGCCTTTGTCATAATATTTATTTTTCAAAGTTCATAATACATATTTGCAACAGGTCTTCCAAAAGCGTTTACCTCCAGAAGCAGTAGACCTTGTCTGTAGGTTTTTTCAGTACTCTCCTAATTTGCGATGCACTGCTGTAAGTGTGACATTCTTAAGTTTGCTTCCTTGATAAGTAATGGTAAAAATATAATTCAATAATCAGCCTCTTCTTTCTCCCGTTTCCATGTGTATCTCCTTGTACTGGTACTTCTTTAGTTGGAGGCTTGCGTTCACCCTTTCTTTGATGAATTGAGGGACCCAAATGTTCGCCTTCCCAACGGCCGTCCTCTACCACCTCTCTTCAATTTCAAGCCTCAAGGTCAGTTCCGCTTGGTACTTAAATACTAGCATCTTATGTCATTTAGATGCATTGTTGCTTTATTCTGCTGAGAAATCTCATTGACAGATCATCATAGCATAAAAGAAAAAAAAGAGCTATGATAAAATCTATCTAGTAACTACGTTGTTCAATTGGTTAATCATATCTTGATGACTTTCCAGCCTGCTGAGTGGTCTTAACCTCTTGCTCTCTTTTTCCTCTTAATCGGCAGAGCTCTCTGGTATCCCTCCAGAAGTTGTCAAGAAACTTATTCCGGAGCATGCTTGCAAGCAGAATTTATTCATGGCACTGCACACTTAGCAACCATTCCAAGTTTCTTGGGTTCCTACTAGCAAATCTGAGGCCATTTGATCTGTATCAACATAAGCAAAAGATCCCTGACCTGACTTGCATCATCGATGTAGTGAAAGAAGTGTTAGAGAACAAGTGAGTAGAAGGGAGGAGAGGCAAGGCTTTGAATGCTGGTGAAGCTGTTTTGCTGTTCATTTTGTGGATGCAATTATTATAAGTAGTATCAACTCGTTTTCTTAATGTATATGCATTGGTGATCCATAGTAATATTAGAATGGTGAGAAGCTATATATGTATTTTACCATCTGCTGGTAAGTTTTCGTCCTGTATCTCAGCTCTCTTCTTCAGTAAGATCCTAGTTTGGCTTATGGATTAAGAAATTATCCCTTGTTATATATAATGTTGATCTATTTGTTTTTCAATATGTATTATATTTATAAAGGTAGATTGAAAAGGAAATAAAAAGAGAGGATGGGGGAAGGATGTAGTGAGCTGATGATGGTTCATTTTATTAGAGAGAAGGTTCCCTTTTGTTGCGCTTCGAAGTGAATTTCCGATGTGGCAAGGAAGGAGCAGTCAGTGTATAGGGAAGTCCCACTAGAGTAGGCCTTTTAACCCACTGCTAGATAAGTAGGTTGAGAAGGCATAGTCTTGGAGGTTCCATTGCCATTTTCAAAATAAACGATCGATTAAAGCCTCAACTTCCCTTGCTGAATAGACTGACATCACAACTCAACCGCATCCAGAAAGAAAGCTTCTCTTTCTTTTACACTATGTAAAATTAATAATTTTAAAGCTTTTCGTCAACAAAATCCTATTAACATGCAAAATAAATTTTTTTTAACTATATATATATTTGATCCCAAATCCTCTTTTCCAAAGCATATAAAAAATTATGAAGGTTTATATAAAAAACTATGAGAGCATATAAAAAAACACGAGAGTACAAAAAATAATGACGAAATACCAAAAATACATTATAAGAGAATACAAAAAATTATAAGAAAGTACCAAAAAGTATGAGTGTTGGGTTTACAAAAAAATTGAAGTATCAAAAATTATAATGGATTATCAAATATTAGTTTGTTTTATTTATTTAATTTTTTTTTATTTTTAAAAATTTATCCTTATATATAATATTTTTAGTATTGAATATTAGTATGCAAAATTAATAATTAAAAATTTCCAAATTTTCCCTTCAATAAAATCCCATTAAAATTTTTAATATGAAAAATAATATTTTCACTAAAGAAAATTATATTTCCAATTATTGCGAAAGCATATTAAAAATTATAAACCAGACAAAAAATTATAAAAGCATACCAAAATACATAAGGGAGTATAAAAACGGGGAATCTATTCTCTTCTTTTTCCAAAAAAATACTCTTGGAGATTGTGTAATGCTTACTCTTAAACTCTTTGTTTATACCGTAGTGATATTCTTTATACAAAAAATTTATGAGGTGTGTACCAAAAATAATGAGAGAATACCAATAAACATGAGAGAGTGCCAAAAATTATGAGGGAATACATAAAATTCTAAGGAAATACCAAAAAACATGAATGTAACGCTTCAAAATTTTTTGGTACCAAATTTTGCACCGAGTCGAGATAAAATCAATAAAACATTTTTATAATAAATTATTAAACAATTTTGTACTAAATTATCAAATTTAGATTTTCAGTATTTTTATGAACCTATTTGAAATTTTAGCTTGATTTCATGACTAAATTGACATTCGATTTTGTTTTAAGGATTAAATTAAAATTTTGTTGCTACCATAAGTTACTTGTTTGCTTAAAATGATGTCTACAATGGAAGTGTTAGACTGCAGTGGCCATTACAACTTGGCACTACGAAACTGTGCAAACAAGATAACAAATAACATCAAGGATTTGTTTACATAGTTCAATTTTCCTACATCTACGGAGCTTAGCTTAGTGAGTAATTTAACCATCTTTGTTCACAAATACTACACGTGATTCAAACTCTATCACTTTCCAAGTATAGAGATCTCACATTTATACCTAAATACTAGAATACTCACCTCCAAATCCTCTCCCTAAGAACTTAGCAGTAAACACTCAATAATGTTTACAATAACAATTTGCACACTCACAAAAACATTTCTTCAATGAATAGATTAGAATGCACTCAATAAACTCTCGTATATACCTAGACATGTCTCAAAAGCATATTTTGATTTTGGTTTGTTGACATAGAATCCAAGTGAATACAAAGTAACTCCTTAAAATAACTATTACGTCATTAACAATCAAAGCACAATCAATCGAAGATATGGTCTCCAAAATCAACAATACAATCTCGATTAAATCTCCATATTTTAAGGGTTGAATTGATTCACTTATATCCAATTCAATCTTCAAAAGCCATGGATTAGTTTTCATAGATAGATCATAGTATTTTCATAAAACAACACATGAATAGTCTCAAAATTTTTTTCATTAAATTGTCAAATCAAATAAGGTAAATAATAAACTACTTTAGTGGTAATTTGCTGTTGGCATTATCGAATGTCACTCATCAATAATTAGCTAATATTGCCTCCACAATTTTCAAAAATTAGTGGGAGATTAAAGTTAGAATTAAGTTGTTGTTTCATTTTCAATATATTAGCGGAGTATGTCGTGTCGTATTATTATTGTTATTGTTGTTTACATTAGATTATGATAGTGGGGATTTTCTTAAGAATTTTTGTTAGGTATATTAAGATAATTAAAAGTCTTTTAAAACTAGAAGTCCTCAATTCATAATTTTCCTTTTAGTTTCTCTCCCTTTCTATTTTATCTAAGCCGTCCATGCTACTTTAATTAGCTTCAAAACCCTACTCCCGTTTGTTTCGATCTCCATCATAAAATTTAGGGTTAGAAATACGTTGTTTTGAACCTCTGCCATCATTCTTTCTAAATTCCACCGCTGCCTTGTCACTTTTTGCCTTCACCACCGTCGGTCTTTTATTGGTTCCAAATTGTTGGCCATCTTCTTGCTTGTTTGCCGACCAAAATTGCCTCAGTTTGCTGCAAATTGGTGCCGATCATCCTTCAATTTACTGTTGCTATTTGCTTCAGCTACTCCAAAATAGCCATCAAATTGTTAGAATTCCGAAGGTTAGAAATTTGAAACTGTTGCTTGAGGTGTAAGGATCACTCTAAGATATTGTCACGATTTAACAAATACTTCTATTAATAGGTTTATTTCAACATTACCTTGGTAGGTTTATTTCAAGAATATGGGATTGTGTAATTTTCTTAAATACATAATAAAACTTCAACAGAAATCGCAGTCCAAAGCCTTAAATATTGCCAGCTCCTTCAAACCATTGTTTTTTTGCTGTTGTCTTTGTCGTCAATTTGCTACTGCAAAACATCAAAATCTCTGCTGTAATTTCACCCAAATAGCAGCTCTTTATGCCATCCAGTAAGCTGCTACTTGATCCTTTAATTTGCAGCACCAAGTAGCTTTCCTTCAATGCTCTTTGGCTTGATCTTTGATTCTGTTGGAGTTTGAGAGGACTTTAACCGGGTAAAATAAGAGTTGCAAACAAAGCACCAGCAGCAACGTAATATACCCGGGTAAAATATGAAGGAAACATGCTTGAAGTTCAAGCTTTAAGAGCAGAAATTGGAAGGAAAACAAGAACAGAACTAAAGCAAAGAAAGAAGGAGCATGAAGAATAGTTGAGAGTATTGATGAAAAAAATGAATTGTATTTTTTTTTCATACATCCATCATAGGCAGATTGCCATTACATATATCAGAAAAAAAAAAAAACTTACAAGTCAAATTTCTACCTAAACATACACCTACTTCCACTAAGCTTTCCAAATAACAAAAAATTTAACTTGTACATTAACACAAAGCTGGTTAACAGCTCCATCAACATCAAATTACATCAATCAAAAAGCTTATAGCAAACTAGACTTCAAAATGAACAAAATATTAGTTCAAATCTAACAGCAACACAAAACCAAGGTTGCTGCATGCTTGTCACGAGCTTGCATGGCCAGCTTCCAGCTGCACTTGCTTCATACCAACTGCATGGAGATCAGCTTCAACACTCCTCCTTGAGCTCCATGCTGCAAACTCCCATGAGCTTTCTTAACTTGTTAAATCTCGACACACCAAGACCCTTGGTCAAGATATCAGCAATTTGATCCTCCGAATTGCAATGAACCAGCTTTATTTCACAAGCTTGCTCCATCTCCCTTATCACATGCAGCTTTATGTCAAAGTGCTTAGTTCTACCATGGAAGACAGGGTTCTTTGCAATTGCAACAGTAGATTTATTGTCACAAAGTATCTCTGTTGCTTCTACTTGAGATAAGTTCAAATAAGCTAAAATTTTCCTCAGCCAAATAGCTTGGTTTACTGCACTAGCAGCAGCTACATATTCGGCCTCAGCAGTCGATTGAGCCACCAGAGACTATTTTTTGGAACTCCAACATACCATTCCTGACCCCAATGTGAAAGCATACCCTGATGTGCTCTTCATATCGTCTTTAAAACCAGCCCAGTCACTATTTGTGTAGCCTTTCAATCTAAGTTCTGCAGCCTTGCTAAACAAGAGACCATGATTTAGAGTACCTTTAATGTATCTCAGTACTCGTTTTGCAGCTTGAAAATGTTGTACATTGCAGCAGTGCATGAATCTAGAAAGTAGACTTACAGCAAACATGATGTCTGGTCTCGTTGCAGTCAAGTATAGAAGACAACCAATTAAGCTTCTGTAGGTAGTTTCACAGACTTCTTCATGACCCTCATGGCTTGATAGTTTCAACCCAGTTACAACAGGTGTAGGAGTTGGCTTGCAGTTCAGCATTGAAAACTTTGTCAACACCTTCAAAACAAATGATTCCTGTTTCAAGAAGATGCCTTCTTGTGTCTGGCTTACTTCCATTCCTAGGAAGTATGTCATCAGCCCCAGGTCAGTTATTTCGAACATTTGCATCATCTTTATCTTAAATTCTGCCAAATCAACTTCATCTCCTCCTGTCACCAATAGGTCATCAACATACAATGACACCACAAGATGAGTTTCAGTTTTATTCTTCTTGACATACAACGTTGGCTCACTATCACTTCTCTCAAACTTCAAACTAAGCAGATAAGAGTCAATTCTAGCATACCATGCTCTGGGTGCTTGTTTTAGGCCATATAAGGCCTTTCTTAGTTTGTAAACCAAGTCTTCCTTGCCAGGTACTTCAAATCCCTCTGGTTGCTCGACATAAATTTCCTCTTCAAGGATTCCATTTAGAAAGGCCGATTTCACATCTAGTTGATAGACATTCCACTGCATATGAGCAGCCAATCCAACAATCAGCCTAATCGTATCCAATCTGGCAACAGGAGTATATGTTTCAAAGTAATCCAGTCCATATTTTTGACTGAATCCTTTTACCACAAGTCTAGCCTTCAGTTTATTCAGACTTCCATCAGCATTCTGTTTGGCCTTGTAGACCTATTTTACTCCAATAATCTTCCTGTTAGCAGACTTCTCAACCAGCTTCCAAGTCTGGTTCTTCTCGATCATGGCAATTTCATCTGCCATTGCCTGTTTCCAGCCTTCATGCTTCACAGCCTATTCAAAACAGGTTGGCTCTACTAAGGCTAAATGTGCCCTTTCATAAATTTCAGCCAAGGATCTGGTACCTCTGATTGGCACATCATCAAAGTCCATATCAGGACTATTTTCTTCTGACTGTTTGATCAACCACAAGTTCTTCAGAGACAGCTTCAGGTTCATTCTTGTCCCAATTCCAGCTTGCTCTCTCATTGAACACAACATCTCTACTTGCAAATACTTTGTTTGTTGAAGGATCTAAGATCCTATAGCCCTTTTTCTCTGAGCTATAGCCTACCAGGATGCCTGCTTGTGCTCTTTGTCAAACTTACTTCTTTTAACAGCTGGAACTTGTGAATAGCATAAGCAACCAAAGATTCTTAAGTGAGCCAGTGATGGCTTGAATCTAAACCAAGCCTCAAATGGAGTCCTTTGCTCTAAAGCTTTGGTTGGAAGTCTGTTTTGAACATAAACAGCAGTATTTACTGCCTCAGCCCATAAATTTTTGGGCAAGTTCTTCTCAAATATCATGCATCTGGCCATATCAAGTAGGCTTCTATTTTTCTTTCACTTACCCCATTCTGCTGAGGTGTGTACACATTTGTTAGTTGATGTTTAATGCCAGTTCTTGCACAAATGTCTTGGAATTGAGCTGAAATATATTCTGTCCCATTGTCTGATCTTATGGACTTTAGTTTACAGCCAGTCTCTGTCTCAGCTGCTGTTTTAAACTTCAGGAAGGCTTGAACAACTTCAGTCTTATTCTTTAAGAAGTAAATCCAGTAGTATCTGGTACTATCATCAATGAAAAGAATGAAGTACCTGCTGCCATTGAGTGACTCGGACTTCATAGGGCCACACACATCTGTGTGCACTAATTGAAGTTTCTCTGAGGCTCTCCAGGCTGTGTTTGTAGGAAATGGAAGCCTGGCTTGTTTTCCTAACTGAAAAACTTCACACACATCTTCATTTTGAACAGATTTGATGAAGTTTTCAGCCATATCCTTGCTGACCATTCGAGCCATTGATTTATAGTTGGCATGACCAAGCCTTTGATGCCAAAGCTTGGATTCTTCTATGAAAGCAGCATAGGCACTATCAAGGTCCTTATTCCAGTCCACAACAAAACTCTTGTCGGACATGGCCACTGTCATGAGTATGGACCCTTTTTGGTCACTGATTTGGCACTCCTTTCCTTTCAAGACCACAGTATATCCTTTTTCCAGCAACTGAGCTATGCTCAACAAATTTCTATCAATTTCAGGTACAAACAGTACATTTGGGATGAGTTTGTTACCTGATGGAGTGCATATTATCACATCACCTATGCCTTCTGCCTGAATACAGTGTCCATCTCCAATTTTTACTCTAGTCTTACAGCTTCTATCTAGAGTTTTGAAGATAGTTGCATCTGGTGACATGTGGTTGGTGCAGCCACTGTCAAGGAGCCATCCCTTTTTAACCTTGCATTTTGCAGCTAAACATGAGACTGCAAACACTTGTTCTTCACTGTCACTGCCTTGTTCAGCTACTCGAGCCTTAGCAGCCTTATGTTGTGGTTGATTCTGGGCAGGTTTGTCTTTTTCTTTGCAAACCCTTTCAACATGGCCTCTTTTCTTGCAATGTTGACATATGGCATCTGGTCTGAACCAGCATCTGGCCTCTGGATGACCGGGCCTTTTACAGTGTCTGTATGGTCTGTCCCATTTTTTTGAGGCATCAGCTTTGGATTTATCCCTCCAGTTTTTCTTGCCTTTGTAGGCAGCATTACTCGAGCTAGGCTTGCTCTTGGCCTGAAATGCACCCTTCTGGTGCTCATCGAACCTGCTGGCTCTTCTCTGTTCCTGAGCATAAAGAGCATTGATAAGCTCAGTCAGGGAGATCCTTGTCAAGTCTCTCGAGTCCTCTAAGGAGGATATCTTTGCCTCATATCTCTCTGGTAAAGTAGAGAGAACCTTCTCAACTATCCTTACTTCATCAAACTGCTCACCAAGGAGCCTTATACTGTTTACAACAGCCATTATCCTGTCAGAATATTGTTTGACAGTTTCCTTTTCTTTCATTTTCAGATTCTCGAAATCCCTTCTCAGATTTAGAAGTTGCTGCCGCCTAGTTCTTTCAGTGCCTTGGAACTCCTCCTTAAGCTTGTCCCAAGCCTGTTTCGGGGTCTCACAGGTCATGATCCTGGTGAAGATCACATCAGAAACACAGTTCTGAATACAGGACATGACCTTGTGCCTTTTAGTCCTCTCATCTGCATGCTGACGAATCTGAGCCACAGTGGGGTTGGCCCTCAGTGGAGTTGGCTCGATGTCTGTGTTAACAACTTCCCACAGATCAAAGGCCTGCAGGTAAGTCCTCATTTTAACCTACCATATGTGGAATCCTTCACCATTAAAGACTGGTGGTGCAGCAGGAGAAAAGCCTGATGAAGCCATTTAATTTTCAACAACAGGTCCTCTAAGATGAAAGCTCTTGATACCAATTGTTGGAGTTTGAGAGTACTTTAACCGGGTAAAGTAAGAGTTGCAAACAAAGCACCAACAACAACGTAATATACCCGGGTAAAATATGAAGGAAAAATGCTTGAAGTTCAAGCTTTAAGAGCAGAAATTGGAAGGAAAACAAGAATAAAACTAAAGCAAAGAAAGAAGGAGCATGAAGAATAGTTGAGAGTATTGATGAAAAAAATGAATTGTATTTTTTTCATACATCAATCATAGGCAGATTGCTATTACATATATCAGAATAAAAAAAAAACTTACAAGTCAAATTTCTACCTAAACATGCACCTACTTCCACTAAGCTTTCCAAATAACAAAAAACTTAACTTGTACATTAACACAAAGCTGGTTAACAGCTCCATCAACATCAAATTACATCAATAAAAAAGCTTATAGCAAACTAGACTTCAAAATGAACAAAATATTAGTTCAAATCTAACAGCAACACAAAACCAAGGTTGCTGCATGCTTGTCACGAGATTGCATGGCCAGTTTCCAGCTGCACTTGCTTCATACCAACTGCATGGAGATCAGCTTCAACAGATTCCGTTTGGTGCTCCCATTTTACTAATTCAATATGCTGCTTATCGCCTCAATTTTGCTGCTATGTCGTGCTTCAAATTGCTGCCATTTGTGCTTGCTATTTCATTAATTTTGCTGCTTTCACCACCTCAGTTATTGCGGTTAATTATCTCCAAAATTGCTGCTCTAAGATGCTGCCAATTACCAATCATTACTCCTATATATTGTTGTTGTTAGTCGCTACAAGTAAGTGGCCATTAAAATTTGGTCTAATTACCGCACTTTTTAATGTTATTGTTACTCGCTACTAGATTTAAGGTTAATTCTTGCTTTGGATTAACCGGTTAGTGGTGGAGTTATGAAGCTTTGTTTGATCAGTTTATTTGATTAAAATTTGATGTATCTGAAGATTGTTAAAATTAATTAAATAGCTGAAATGTGTTTAGAATTAATTGACTAGATTAACTTGGATTGTTTTTAAGTTATGTAGCTTAATTTTAAATTAGTCTAACTTTTAATTTGACGGTTTAGATAAATTGGTATAAGCCTATCGATAATGATTGGGCTAAATAGAAATAATTAAATAGAATTTGGTGTAGATGAAGATGATTAGATTTGAGTTAAATTTAGATTAATTAATTAATACCAACTGGAAAGAGACGGTGCGTGGCTCATCATATCTCGACATGGCGGGCTGCAGAAAAAATGTTGAGCAAAAATCCAATGTAACCTCTGAGTAGGTAGGCTCGACGATGGAGAAAAGTCGATCCCATGGAGCTGTCTTGATCAGTGCTTGCACTTTCTTGGCTAAGTGAATCTCCTGTAGAGCCGCCTAGTCGATACAATGGCCCAATCCCAAGGGTCGTTGTCGGAGATGCTGATATTGGTCCTCGTGAGGACTCGGTGGAAACTGGAGACATGGATGGCGTGCGCCAGAGGTGGGGCTCGAGGATAAGGTCACGCTCGGAGTCTTCCACTTTTTCAAAGCGGGAACTGCGACCTTAGATTTACTGCAGGTATTAGTCATGATGTACCTGAAATACAAGATAAAATCAAATATCAGTTAACTAAAAAAAGTAGTGTCACCAACAATTAATCGAGCAAATAGATAAATTGGCATTGTAAATAACACAAATCAGCATGCAATTCATCTCAAGACAACAGCTGGATCACTTAACTGCTATTTTTAAAATCTATTCCTAATACGACATACAACCAATACTAAACTATCAACCTAAAGCTAACATCAAGAATAATAAAAACAATAAATAAGACATAATCAACACATCAAAAATAATAAGACTAATAATAATAATAGTACTAAACTATCATAATACCATTGATGTGTGTTTTCCGTACTAATCAAAATTTACGACAAAGGCAAGCGCACCTATCGAATCATAGTATAGCTATGGTAAGTAGAGATATCGTATCCATGAGTGATAACATGTTAATTTGCATGACTTTTTGTGTTTAATTTGGTTAATTTTTAAATTGATCCCTACTGAATTAGTGCTTTTATGTTTTAATCTTGTCAGAGATGCACAATTGAGATGCTATGAGTAAAAAACAAGCAGAAAGAACCAAATTGAAACACAGTCAATAAAGTGAGGCCGAATAAAAAATATGGAAAAAGCTAAGGACTCATCGTATTCTTTTAACTTTGTAAAAGCTAAAATTAGAAAAAATCTAATTTTATTTTTTATTTAATTTTAATTATATGTTGAAGTGGTTAAAGCCAAATTTAATAAATATCATATATATAAATAGTGCTTTAAGGTATTTTGAAAAGACATATTATATTTGACATTGGACTTCATTTGGAATTAAATAAGAATTACTTTTTTTCCTTCCAATTTGAAATTCATTTGGAATTAAATAAGAATTACTTTTTTCCTTCCAATTTGATGTGTCAGTAGCATACTACTACTTTCATTTTCATTTCTTTATCCTTGACCAAAATTTGTCTAATTGCCTGTCAAATCCTTTCCCTTTCTCGTTTCCTCCATTATCATCAAATCACCTTTCAAAACATATGAAGCATGATTAAATCCATGTTTCACTAAATTCCATCTTAGCTTTAGGCCGGTATTCTTTTTGGTCGGGAATCATGAGATACATATCCATACTAAAAATCCTTCCAATCGGTATTCACATTTTTCCTAAGTATCGGGATTGACAACTCATCCCTTAAAGTTAACTCAATTTCAAGTAAAAAAGTGCACATTGGGTTGGAGTCATGTTTGTTGACAGTTGGAGAAATGAGTCGACTGTGCTATATTCAGATCTCCAAGAATAAATCAAGGGAGAAGTGATCGGGTTTAAACGACCCACGCGATTGAGGCCGTTAATTTGAGTTGAGTTCTTCAGACCACAAGGCTCCTGGAATCTTGAATCAGGAACAGATGTATCTTGGTTAGATAATAGATAAGGGTTGGTTTGCAGGTCGTACCGGGACCAGCTACGAGAGGAAGAATTGGTGGTTAGGACATTCTTAATTGCTATAACAAGCTTATTGTTTGGAGGAGAAAATTAATTTTCAAGGATCGATTCAAAAATTCGAAATCCACCGAGTCTAGGGTTAAAGCTTATTATCTTTGACTACAAAATTCAAATTTAATTTCCAATTTAATTTATAATTTATTTAATTAATTATTTATGTTGTTTCAATTATTTAATTTCTAAACATTCCAAAACTCTCTTGATTTATTTGTTTATTTTTTTATAGGTTAGTTTGGAGTCGTGGGCACGACTTTTGACACGATAAAAATTCTGATCACAAGTTAAATGCAGAAGTTGATTATAACATCCAATCCCTGTTGTAACACCCCAAATCGCCCCAAATTATATGTCACTGCTTTTGCTATTAATTGACAATTGTGTATCTGCTTCAGTGGTTAAGTGTTCTAGGTGTGTGTGAGAGGTCCCAAGTTCAAGCCATGTCTTTGGCAAAAATTTGTTTTTCTTCTAAATCAAAGCCCTATCTCTGGTTAGTAGGTTTTTAAGTAATTGTTTGTAAATACTTAAAAGAATGGGCTTGCTGGTTTAGTGGTTAAGAGGAGTGTTAAGTTACTGAAGGTTAAGTGTTTGAATCCCTGTGTGAGCTAAGGGAATTATTTTTGCTTGATGCCGTATAGGTGTTTCAGTAAAATTGAAATTCTGATGGGAGTGGAATAGTGGAGTTAGTAGGGGGAGTTGAGATTTTATGATTATCAGAAAATATTTTGATTATCCCTTCCCTAAAAAACACAGTTTTTGGCTCTCTTCCTATTTCCCCAAAATTTTTTGTTTGTTTTTTCTTTTTTGACTCCCTACCGTTTTTCCTATTTTTCCTTGCTGCCTTTTTGCGTTTTTCCCATCTATTTCCTAGTGGTCGTATCTTGTTATCTCTGTACCTTTGGGTATTAATGGTAAGGGTGTAAGTATGGTTATCTTTTAGTTATCGAATCGTTATTTAAATGAGGTTTTAATTCGTGTTTAGGAGGCCATTGAGTGGCTGTGGATTTTTGACTGGTGCTGTAGAGTGCAAATTCGCCAGTGTTCGTTCAAATGTAAGGGATTTAATGGTTTTAAGTCGAAATATCTCGTTAAGTTTTCGATCGAATAATGATTTAAGTGACTAAGTTGGGAAAGTATTGGTCAACTATAGGTGCTGGATATCTTGAGAGTGTTTCTACATTGAAAACGAACTAGGTGTGTACTCGAAACGCAGAAAATGACGTTCGGTGAAAAGTCAAAAAAGCTTACTATCGATACCACACGGGCATATGGTCGCCCGTGTGGTAGGCCGTGTGACGGAACACGGGCGTCTGATCGACAAGCCAGGCCGTGCACGCATGACATGGCCGTGTGATGGTCAAGTAGGCCGTGTGTGACACATGGGCCAGACTGATTTGGGCCGTGTGGGCCAGACTGATTTGGGCCGTGTGGGCCACACGAGTGTGTGAGTCCACACGGGCGTGTGAGATTCTAGGCTAGGCCATGTGATCCACACAACCAAGGCCAATTTGGGCCGTGTGGGCTACAGGGGCAGGCCACATGGGTGTGTGAGCCCATTTTTCTGAATTATTCTTTAAGGTTGCACGAGTTGCCCTAGTTGACTATGGACCTACTGTAGGGTCGGTAAGCTTCACTTAGACCCCTAATTATGTGATCTGATTGTATGGTGTCTAATTGAGATGATATCTGTACTGAACTGAATGAATGTTCTGTTATTAGCATATTTGCATGTCATTTATGGTATGTTGCATTGCATCGGGGTGGGATGATGATATTTGGAGGGAGTATCTAAAAGGATCCTAAGCTTGTTATTTGGCAGCTCAACTGCAAACTTCTGATTATGTGCCGCATTTTGGTACCCCATGGTGTGTAGGGATGGGTGGGTTGATTTAATCCCTACATGGTGTGTAGGGCTGGACAGAGATGGTGTGTAGAGGTTGGTAGGTAGGATTATGATTTACTGTATCTACATTCTGTATCTGATATGGGCCAAGGCCCTAATATAATTATGAGATTTTATCTGAATGGGCTAAGGCCCAAATTGATACTGTAATGGGCTCAGGCCCAGACTGTAAATGACTGTATTCTGATGTACAACTGTATGCATGTTTTATGTGAGGATTACACACTGAGTTTGCAAAAACTCACCCATTTCTATTTAATCTGTTCAGGTAACCCCCAGGCTTAGGCAAATCGGTGCAACGGAAGACTCGACGGTGACCACCACTAGGTTGAACTGCTTTATTTTGTTTGTTGGTTTTATACGATTTCCCTTCTATTATTACCGGTATTGGTTATGTAAATTTTGGACTTGGATTTTTTGGTTTTTAATTTGGGACTTTATACTGTTTTTATGGATCTTTAAACTGCAATCAACAAAACACGGTTTTTCCTAAAAACTAAGGTTTTCGCAAATAAGGATGGTTTTTCCTAAACTAATTGGTTTCAAAAACTTCCGCTTAATAGACAAGTTTTGAGGCAAATCATCTAGTGCACGTTTCTTTCAAATTAAATAAAATCTATGTAACTGGAATGATTTTAACTTGACAAGTTCGTTTTCAAAATCCATTCCATGTGACATCGTTAGATTCGGCCATAACATCAAGACCGGGTTTGGGGTGTTACATCTGTGGACTCGACCCTACTACCAATCTTTACTACTATTTAGAGTTATTTTTGTAGGAATTATTTTTACTGATTTCGACGCCCATCAAATTTTGGCGCCGTTGTTGGGGATTGGAGATATTTTTCTAATTCTTGTTTGTTTACCTTATGGAATTGGCCCTATAATTGCAGAAAGAATCCATTCAGTACTGTAAGCAACCAAATCTAGGATTTGAAGCCATATCTTACACCGAGGAAATTTTCCAATTTGACGGACCAGACAAGATGGGCGGACAAACTGTACGCTAACTCGCAGTGGCACCGGATGAATAACAACCCTTATGTATAACCTATCCGGTGGGAGGAACGCTGTTCAAGTCAAAGTCAGGTTTGATTCATTTACTACCCATTTTTCATGGATTATAGAATGAAAATCCGCATACCCACCTTAAAGAGTTCCATATGGTGTGCACAAGCATGAAGCCTTAGGGAGTAATCGAAGACCAAATCAAACTTCGTGCTTTTCCTTTCTCATTAGCTGACTCTGCTAGAGAGTGGCTATTTTATTTACCTCCGGAATCTGTCAACACATGGTTTGACATGTCTCGTTGGTTTCTTGACAGGTTCTTTCATACAGCTCGAGCGGAGAAATAAGGAAGAACATCGTAGGAATCCGTCAGAAGGAGACTGAATCGCTCTATGATTACTAAGAGCGATACAAAAAGTTGTGTGCAAGTTGCCCACAAAATAGACTGACTAAATAGTCACTCTCGCAGTATTTCTATGAGGGTTTACTCTCGATGGAAAAGAAAATGATAGATGCTGCAAGTGAAGGGGCATTTGTTAACATGACTCCTCAGAGAGCACGATAGTTGATATCGACAATGGCTGCTAACTCTCAGCAATTTCGACCAATTACAGAACCCACGAGACGGGTTCATGGGTTAAGTTATCTATCTCTAGAAAATAAAATTGATAAGCTAACTAACATTGTTCAAACTTTGCTTACAGATAAAACGGGCCCAGCATGGTTGTGTGGAATTTGCATTAAGCCAGAGCACCCGACAAACTCATGTCCAATTTTACATGAGGATTCGACAGAATAAGAAAATGTTGTCGGGAACTTTTCAGGACCACCCCAAAGGCTATATGACTCCTACTCGAACTCATATAATGTGGGGGGGGAAAGATTATCCAAATCTAAGTTATGGGTCGAATCCTCAGTTCAATCAACCTTACCAACAAAGGCTACCTTCGAATTAACAATCACCGCCCCCAAAGTCATCTTTGGAGGCCATAGTGGAAAGGCTAGCCAATAGTATTGTGAAGTTTTAGCAAAAAATTGAAATGCATTTCTAGGATTTATATAAGCAAGTGAGAAAGCTTGCACTCACGGTTAGTCGTTTAGAGTCCCAAGGTAAGCTACCGTCCCAAACTGAGCCTAATCCTCGACACAATGTAAGTGCTATGACGTTAAGGAGTGGGAAGGTTTTTGAGCCCGTACTTGGCATGATTTGTGCCTATGACGTTGGTCGAGATGAGAAGAAAATTGACATAGAGGCTCCATTAGAGTCAGCACCAAAAAAATCGGCCAATTCGTCTGATATACTTCTTGGGAGGATGACAACTCGGTCAATTCATCTGACATACTTCTTGGGGGGCCATTCTTGAGTACCGTGTGAATGAAAATTGATGTTTGGAGTGGAACAGTCACCATGGAATTTGACGGTGAAATGGTTAGGTTTAATGTTTATGAGGATATGAGACATCCCAATGATAAGTTACAAATTGTGCCTTGTAGGAATGTAGATTTCGATGTTAAGCAAGAGGAATTATCGACGATAAAAAAACCAATACGTGATGCTGTTATGAAAGCCTCGAAATTAGAGCTCAAATCGTTTCCAGAAGGTACAAGGATTCCAACAGAGAAAAATATAAAGATGAACGGAGAAGCTCAAAGTTGCCTCAATCCACTAATGATAGGGAATCTAGGAAGGGCTTTAAGGACAGTGGGCAAATTTCAAAACCTTTCTACAAGAACATCCAAGTGCATGAGATGGAAAAATTAATTCTCAATGAGCCAAATGAATAACATTTAAGGTCGTTGAGCTAATGATGTTAAACAAAAGCGCTTTTTGGGAGGCAACCCAAATTAAAATATTTATTCAATTTTTTAAATTTCAGTTTAATTTGGATTAAAAATAAAATGAACAATAATGATATTATTATGTAATCAATTTAATGTGTTATTTTCAGGTACATAATGGAGGTTGTCAATTTTCCCAAAATCAGATACTGGTGGTGGCGTGGGCATGCCATGCTAAATGCTGACAATTATTTCCCAACGCTGACAACATCGTTAGAAACACATGGGGAGTATTCTTAACCTTTTCTCTTTGCTTGTTGTTTGAGTTACTGAACTTTATTGCATATAAAACATGCTTGAGGACAACCATAGAGTAAGTAGGGGGATTGAAAATTGTAAGTATGCATGGATGATTGATTGATTTTTGCTGCATGTTTCTCTTTTGCATTTGTTCAATCTTATGCTAGATTTATTTGATAAATTACTTGACATTGTGCCTCTAATCTCATTACTTAGTCAATTTGGACAATTGGGTAATTTTTGAATTAAATTGTTCAAATATCTAGATTAATTGACATGTGTGTTTTAAAGTTGATATATGTAACTAGATTTTTCATAAAAAAAATTGATTGTTTGAAAAAATATCTGCTTGTACATAAATAAATAAATAAATAAATAAATAAATAAAGGCTTAAGTTATGAGTGAAAGTTTTGAAAACGTGACCTAATTTAGTAACTGGGGTGAGGTGCTTGGGTTGTGATTTCATCTCTCGTAAAAAGGTTCGAATGGCAAATCGAAAACTTACAAACATTCTCGTAACCGAGCCTAAAAAAAAAGACTGTTTGAACTGAGTAACCGAGATAGGATGCTTGGGTTGTCATCCTAGTTCACGTAAAAAGGTTTGACCATGTCTAAAATTTTTATTACTGCGTGGTTAATTAATAATACCTTGCAAATTTTGGATTCAAACTCAATTTAGTAAAATGATTTAATTCACATATTTCAGTTTTATGACACTTGTTGATCAAACTAGGTATTTTGAGCATTTATTTATTTTTTGCCTATAATGTTTACCTTGATTATGGATGCGAAAAAGAGGCTCGATTTTTAATAAATTATTTAATAATTTCTAATGTTTGAAAGTACAATATGCTTGAGGACAAGCATGAGCTAAGTAGGGGGATTTGATAACATGTTAATTTGCATGACTTTTTGTGTTTAATTCAGTTAACTTTTGAATTGATCCCTGCTGAATTAGTACTTTTATGTTTTAATCTTGTCAGGGGGGCAATTGGGATGCTATGAGTCAAAAACAAGTAGAAAAGGACCAAATTGAAACACAATCAAAAAAGTGAGGCCGAATAAAAAATGTGGAAAAAGCCAAGGACTCATCAAATTCTTTTGACTTTGTAAAAGCCAAAATTAGAAAAAATCTAATTTTATTTTTTATTTAATTTTAATTATATGTTGAAGTGGTTAAAGCCAAATTTAGTAAATATCATATATATAAATAGGGCTTTAAGGTACCTTGGAAAGACACATTATATTTTACATTGGAATTCATTTGGAATAAAATAAGAATTACTTTTTCCTTCCAATTTGATGTGTCAGTAGCATACTGCTACTTTCATTTCCATTTCTTTATCCTTTACCGAAATTTGTCTAATTGCCTTTCAAATCCTTTCTCTTCCCTGTTTCCTCCATTATCATCAAAACACCTTTCAAAACCTATGAAGCATGATTAAATCCATGTTTCACTAAATTCCATCTTAGCTTTAGACCGGTGTTCTTTTCGGTCAGGAATCGTGAGATATGTATCCATACTAAAAATCCTTTCAATCGGTATTCACATTTTTCCTAAGTATCAGGATTGACAACTCATCCCTTAAAGTTAACTCGATTTCAAGTAAAAAAGTGTACATTGGGTTAAGACGTTCTTAACTGCTATAACCAACTTATTGTTTGGAGGAGAAAATTAATTTTTAAGGATCGATTTAAAAATTAGGAATCTACCGAGTCTAGGGCTAAAACTTATTATCTTTGACTACAAAATCCAAATTTAATTTCCAATTTAATTTCTAATTTATTAATTATTTATTTATGTTGTGTCAATTGCTTAATTTCTAAACATTCCAAAACTCCCCTTATTTATTTGTTTATTTTTTTATAGGTCCGTTTGGAGTCATGGGCACGACTTCTGCCATGAATTTCGACACGAAAAAATTTTGATCACAAGTGAAATGCGAAATTTGATTATAACATCCAATCCTTGTGGACTCGACCCTACTACCACTCTTTACTACTATATTGTTATTTTTGTAGGAATTATTTTTGGTGATTTCGACGCCCATCAAAGAGGACTAAAAGTATTAGTAATTATTGTTTTCTTATTATCTAGCCGACAATTTAGATGATGAGTTTTAATCTAAAATTACTAAACTAATTTAATTAAGAACGCAACAGATAACGAATAAGGAAAATAATTGAAAGATAACCAATGAGCGAGATAATACCCAGGAAAGAATCCACCTAGACTCCTATTATTATTAATCTAATTTAAATGATTTATTCACTTGGTGTCTTGATCCGTAGAAATCCTAACTTATGCTAATATCTGTTTCGAGAGTAGAAGCAACTGACTCTAGGTTGATTAATTGAAATCTCTTTCTAATTAAAACCCTATTGTCGTATTAACTCGATACATGGATTCCTCTATTAGATTTGACTCTAATCCGGTAGATTTATGTCGTCCTATTTCTAGGATTGCTTGCAACTCCACATCAATTATGCTAGATCTGCTCTTAAACAGAGACTTTTTCTCCACTGAATTAAGGACATTAAACAAGAATTAATATCCCAGAAATATTAAAACAAGAAATAAGCACACATAATTGAGAACAAGAATCAAGTATTTATCATGTAAAACAAAAATTAAATAATAGAATTTGTCATAGGTTTCATCTTCCCTAGATATCTAGGGAATTAGTTTATAATTTTGAATAAAAACATTGGAACCCTGAGCAGACTGCCGGTGATAAGCCGGAGGAAGGTGAGGATGACGTTAAGTCATCATGCCCCTTATGCCCTGGGCGACACACGTGCTACAATGGACGGGACAAAGGGTCGCGATCAATCAAATCGCACCATCTCTGTAATAAGTAAATGCCTCTTTTTCTCCTGAAGTTGTCAGAATTATTCGTAATAAGATATTGGCTACAATTGAAAAGGTCTTATCAATAAAATTTCCATTTATCTGCGATCTAGGCATAGGTAGCAATCCATTCTATAACTCTTTTCATTACCCCTCTCAAAGTCAGAAAAACCACAAGAAACAAAGAAACTCATAAAAAACTTCAGAAGAAGTTAAAAGGAGATTTTCGATCTTGATGGAAATTTGCTTCGGAAGTGGCTCTAATGCTGTTCCTTGAGTGTTTTCTTCGATCTTCTCTGATGGCTCCATATCGCTTATTCTATTTGGTATTTATAAACTTTAGAATTCTCAGAAAGCCTAAAAATTGTGTTTTTTTGCGTGTTTGGGAATCAAGGTGCGAAATCGACACGGGCTGGCACATGGGTGTGTGGCTAACCCATGTGGCTCATATGGGCGTGTGCCCATGTAACAACCCGGTTTTAACTAAATCAGAACAATGGTTTAGAAACCACAAATCTAAGGTCGTAAAATTATTTTAATATTATTTTTGGTGTTTATGGCATGTGAATATATATATGTGTGAAAATTTCGTGAGCTAACTTTATCGTTTAATAGCTCAATTTGAGAAAAATGATATAATCGCGTAAAATGAAAAAGTAGCATGCTATAAGTTAAAAGTGCTTAATTACTATGGCTTATTAAATGAAAGGCCCTTATGTTGTAATTAGACCATTGATAGTGGATATGGACATTAATAGCCTTATATTTGATGTTTTAAATGTTTAACAATCAAGGGTAAAGTGGTAAAATATGTATTAAGTTATAATAAATAGAAGAAAAACAATTTTAAGCCTAAATTATCATCAACCTTAGCTAAATATTAGAGAAAGAAAAGAGTGTTTTGAGCTTTCATCCATTCGATCATGGTTAAGCTTTATTAAGGTACAGTTTTAGCTCGATTTTTGATGATTTCTATATTTTTGTGAACGTTGCTTTAAGTACTAGCTAGCCCATGCCTCAATTTTTGAAAGTGTTGATGATTTTGAAAGTTTCCATTGATGAATTCATGTGTTTTTGAATGCTTGATAATGAAATATGAAAGCTTGGTGTTTGATATACATTTTTTGTAAAGTGATTTTGAGTAAAAATGTCAATTAGGGATTAAATTGAGAAAATGTCAAATGTTGTGGTTAAAAGTATGAAATAAATGAAAATATGGGCTGTTATGAAGCTGTAGAGAATTCGGCTAAGCATGGGCCATATTGAATTTTGTGAATTTTGTGTATTTATAAATAGTGACTAAATTGTAATAATGTGAAACTTTAGGGGAAAAGTGCAAAAATGCCCAAATATGTGTT
Source organism: Gossypium hirsutum (assembly GCF_007990345.1). Lineage (NCBI taxonomy): Eukaryota > Viridiplantae > Streptophyta > Magnoliopsida > Malvales > Malvaceae > Gossypium > Gossypium hirsutum. The sequence continues at coordinate 8,333,398 of NC_053435.1, read as the reverse complement.
TTTGGACTAGATTGAATGTGTTGATTAATAAAAGAGTTAATTTTGAATGTACATAGATCAAGAACGAAAGAAATTGGATTTAGATCGGGGGAAATCCAAAGTTATTGAATAGTCGATCCGGCTCCTCTATTCCGACTACGAGGTAAGTTCATATGCAAATAAACGTCTTCAAATTGAATTATATATGTTTTATTATGATTGCATTATAATGAATGTTGAAGGAGCAATTACGAGTAGGAACCGACAGAGTTACGATATCCGAAAGTCTCGTACGAACCTTAGGAATAGTATAAGATACATATGTCATGACATTAGGTTAACAAGATTTGATTGCATGTAAGACCATGTCTGGGACATTGGCATTGTATTCAGATTACGTGTAAGACCATATCTGAGACATTGGCCTCGTTAATCGATTTCATGTAAGACCCTGTCTGGGATAGTGGCATTGATATGTGATAACATGTAAGACCATATCTGGGATATGGCATTGTACTAGCTAATATGATTTCTGAGTATCCTTAATGATTTCGAACGGTTCAACGTGAAAGGTTAAGTCGAGAAAGAATATGTGAATGAGCTAAGTGACTCAGGTACATACGAAATTCATACGAGCATTGAAAAGGGAAAGTATTTGATGAACTTGATTAAGACATTGAATATATGTTCAATGAGAAAGGTTTGTGAAATTGAATGTGATTAATTATGTTTAGCAAATTTGAATTGATATGCAAATGTTTATGTAATGACTTTATTTGTATATGGCTTACTAAGCTTTTAAAGCTTACTTTGTGTGTTCCTTCCCTATTTTATAGATTATCGAAGCTAGCTCGGACTCGGGGATTGTCAAGAAACGTCATCACACTATCGATCATCTCGTTGATATTTTTGGAAGCTTTGTATATATGGTATATGGCATGTATAGACTAGTGTCATTTTAGTATGTTTTGAGATATGGTATAGCCATGAGATTTGGCTTACTTTTGTTGTAAATGTTGGTATATATTTGGCCATTTAAGTTGGCTTAAATTATGTGTTGGATAAGCATTATATATGGTGTATAAAATGTCTTGTGTTTTAGCACCATTTGCTATGGTTGTTGGTATGACTAAATGGTTACTCATTTGGTTAATTTTTAATGCTTGAGGAATGTTATATTTGGTATGGTTTATCGATGATAAATTATTTGAAAAGCATGATCTAGTTGATGGAAAGGTAATATAAATACATTTAGAAGTTATGTGAGTTTGATGATTTTGGTACAATGATTTGGTATGTTTTGAATATGAAATTGAGTAGTTGAAATGGTTGTGGATAGTTGGCATGATTTGTGCATGAATTAGCATGTTCTAGCTGCCTATATATGTGTTGAAATGGTACCAAATTTGGTTACTTTGTGTGCATGAGAAAAGGGTGGCAAATTGGCTTTACAAATGGCCTATTTTTATCGACACGGGTGTGTGTCTCAGCCGTGTACGACACACGGTCATGCTGCACGGCTGTGTGTCCCCTGGGGTACCCTTTCGAATTAAGTCAGTATACCCTATAGTTTTGACACGACCTAGGCACATGGGTGTGTCTATTGGCCGTGTGTGGCACACGGGCTGACACATGGGCGTATGGCTGGCCGTGTTGCCAAGTCAGTAATCTCCCTAATTTTCCCAAGGCCATGGCACACTGGCGTGTCTCTGGCCGTGTGGTCCAAGTCAGTATGTATGCCCTATTTTCACATGGCCTGTGACACGGGCGTGTCTGGTCACAGATCTTGTTCACACGGGCATGTGACCCTTAAATGTTTGATAATTTTCTAAGTTTCCCAAAGTTTGCAAATGTTAGCCTGTGACACGGGCGTGTCTGGTCACACGGCTTGTTCACACGGGCATGTGACCCTTAAATGTTTGACAATTTTCCAAGTTTCCCAAAGTTTGCAAATGTTATCAGTTTAGTCTTGAACCACTTCTAAGCATGATTGAAGGTCTCGTAGAGCCTTACAAGGGACATTGTGAATGTTTTTGAATGGATCTTGAGTATAAATGTATAAATTTATGTGAATGAGGTGTGTTATTCGGTAATGTCTCGTAACCCTATTGTGGCCACGGATATGGGTTAGCGGTGTTATAGCCCAGCCCGTATGGCCCCTGAATCTGCTCTTTTTGTCCAATTTTGCTCCTTTTGCTCCCAAATGCTCACCTAAGAATAAGAATATGAATTAAAGGGATTAGGAGCATTAAATTCACCAATTTGCATAAATAAGCATCCAAAAATGCATTAAGAATGAGATAAAATATGTTAGTTTTATCATTTATCAAATATCCCCACACTTAAGCGTTTGCTTGCCCTCAAGCAAAATCATCAACTCTCATTAAAGTTAATCTTTCTCAACTTATGATTCTCATCAATAATGTCTCAAAATAATTTGCAAATAATCATGCATTGAAAATTCAACTAAAATGACACTAAAGATTCAAACAATCCAAGTTGAAAATTTTAAAGCACGAAAACATAAGTTTCTTCCCTTTTCTAAGTAATTACCTTTAATTCAAAATTGACAAGAATTGACATCCTCACTAAAGATTCACTTAAATCACTCAAAGTGTTTAAGCACTCAATAGTCGAACATGAAATGTCATTTCCATAAGCTTGCTTGAAAATCAAATCTCCACCACTATAAAATGATATGACACACCAATCAAAAAGTCTTTAAGAGGTTGTAATGAGACTTAGGTTAATGGTGTGGGAAAAGGCCAGAAAAGTTGGTTATGATCGAGATTGAGTTGATAAATTATCAAACTAGGAAAAATAAATAAATACTGAATTAAAAACAAGTACATCAATAAAGAACTATTCAAGAATAAAAACAAGCTTCTTCTTAAAATATGAATTTAATTGTTCGAGCTCAATCAACAAAGAACTAAATAAAAATTGATAAATAAATATTTTTTTGATTATTATTATTATTATTATTATCTAGAACAATCATAAATAATTCAACTAATCAAACAGAAGAGCATAGTTAGACAACTAACCAAATCAAATCTCGACAAAAAGGGGGTCAATAAAACGGGAAAGAGTTGCAACGAAAAAATGGGTTATGTGTTAACATTAACAGGTCAAGAAACTGGATGTTAGGTTAATGTTAGGCTCAATGGGGTTCACTAAGGGTTAATTAAAAATGGAGGCTTTTTATGGGATAAGTGGGTTAAAACCTAAGTGCCTTTATCATCTCAGTATATCAAATCAAAGGTGTGTTCTCGACATACATAATCGAAGCAAGTTTTAGAATAACAAATCAAGTTGACACACTTATAACCAATAATAGAATGATTATGAAAAATGTATGCTCTAAAGGATTAAAACATCACAAAAAATCATGGTTTTTGATGTCAAACTTGCAAATTTAAAACTTCAAGATAATACCTCAATTTAGGGAATAACCTAAAATTTTTTAATTCTGAAAAATAACTTATCATGCTTGATTCTCTCATGTCTTCAAATTTAAATCAATCAATGCACAAATATCTACAAATTAATCCAAAACACATCAACAAAAATCCCAAATCAATAAAAAATTATTCTAATGGAAGTATGAGAAAATTACTTAAATACAAGAAATAATTCAGGGATTTTATAATAATTACATGAATAATCTCCCCACACTTAATATGTACATTGTCCTCAATGTTCAAATAGAAATAAGCACAGTGTAAGCAGAATATCATAAGAGAGGGAGAAAACTGAAACTGGCCTGAATATTGGATTAAATTGCCAGAATGGTGAAAAGCGGACTTGTACGCAAATATAAATGTAGTGCATGATGTCGAGCAAACTAATAAGAAAATAAACACAAATAGTGATGAAGATTAAAAGGTTACAACTCAATTAGAAACAACCATCAAAATAAAAATATAGTTTAAAAAATAATAAACAAAATAAGTCTAAGAAAATAAAAATAAAACAATTAAAAATAAAAATAAACATAGACATAAAATAAAAATAAAAAAAAAGAAAATAAATAAAATAAATGATCCTTATCGTCAGAGGCATCGGTATCGTGAGTCGTCGATGCTGAAGTGAAAATGTGGAGATGCTGACAGATTTGCTATAAGGTCGCGTTAATACTGTTAAACCGCTAAAAGCAGTGCTGCTCGAAGTGAGTGAACCACTTAGATAGGTTCGCTAAGGTGGCAACAGATGTAGCAGGACGGTGATTGAGATGGAGAATGAGGTGGATCCTCGTGGTGGAAGGGACTTCATCAGTGAGGTCTGCATGCTCATCCTAAGGATCAGAATGAGATAATCGGTATTAAGGAGGATCCACTCCACGCAGTCGCTCGGTCATTCTCATGTGACTCATACTAGATAATCCCTGTGGGGACATCTGTCCAACTAGTGTAAAGGAGAAAGACTATTTTGGTGTGTCGAGGAGATCGAAGTGGCATGCAAGACGAGTCACGTAAGGGCCTAAGCAGATAGGACCCTTCCTACTGTGCTCTGTCTGATGGCAGATAGCTACGACGATGAAATAAGCAAGATCAATTGTGGACCCTATACCATGAAAAATATGCGTCGGTTGTACCGATAACTCCATTGGTTTTTCTTCTATCGGTCAATGTGTGAGCCAAGATGACATGAATGTAGTGCAAGGCCGGAGGACGAGAAGTCGCCTTCGAATGACTTGGGTTATAAGGCATCGTACTCACCATGAGGTCTACCCAATAAATAGATGGCGGGTAGTAGATGTGCCAGTATAATCAGAAAAACCCCTCGGCACCCATGAACTCCTCAGTGTATAGTCCTAATGTAGCTCTGAACTCTGGGACGCTCGTATGACGTGTTGTACCGCCGATTCGGAAAGTAATAGTGCGCTGCTCATCATAGATTGACATCACCTGCTACAAGAGAAATGTTGAATAAAACTCTAAGGTTAGCTCCAAATAGGTGGGCTCGATGATGGAGAAGAATCGGTCCTATGGAGCTGTAGCAATGATGGCGTAGAATTGATCAGCTAACTGAACCTGCTCTAAAGCGGCCCAATCAATACATCAACCTAATCCAAATGGCCTCTGTCGAAGATGCTGATATAAGTCCTCTTGGGGACCCTGTGAAAATAATAAGAATGGATGGTGGGCATCAGCAGAAGCAATCGAGGAGGTGGTCGTCCCCAAAGTCTTCCATTTTTTCGAAGTAGGGACGACGACCTTAGATTTGCTGCGTGTGTTCGTCATGGTGTGCCTAAAAATAAAATAATCCAATATTAGAAAAATAATCAATAAAGCATCACCAATTACGCAAGCAAAAAAAAATAGAAAGATCATACAATTTAAATTGCATCGGTAACGGATAAGCACAGTACGAAAACCAAAACAAAATACCAATATAGCAAGATACTACTCTTGAGGTAACAAGTGGAATCGATACTAAGCAGAATAAAACAATAATAAAAAAGAACAAATTACACTAAACACAATAATAAAATTAAACCTAAAAAGGATAATAGCATGAATAACAAACTAGGAATAATAATAACAATAATGAAATACTAAATGTAAAGAGTAAAAACAATCCAAAAGAAAATAAACAAAACAATAAGTAAAGGCATAAGAAAACAAAAAAAAATTAATTAAAAAAATAATAGTAATAAAATAATCAGTAATAAAAATAATTAAAAATTAAATAAATAAAAATTAATAATTAATGAACTGGAAAAGGTAGAGGAAGGAGCAAACAATGGGTAAGGTGGATGGCTACGGTGAGTGGCGCATACGGCGGAGAAGGGCTGGCGATGATTGGCGTAGGGGAGGAAATCGAGAAGAGGGATGGACGGTGAAGGGTTGCAGATGGAAGAATAAGGAATGGGGAAGAATAAGGGTGGCGTTGGTCGACGGTGAAATAGAAAAGAAAGGAAGGGAGGGTGGAAGGGGTCAGTTACGACACGTAGGGGACTGGGGAAGAAGTCGCGGTGTTGTGAGAGGTGAGGGTAAGGCTATTTGTGGTGGTGTGTAGTATAGGGGGTGATGGGGGAAAGTTTGGTCGCGGAGGGGGGAGAGGCTCGGGGGTGGGGGAAGGTGCGTGGTGGTGAGGGAGTGGGGATGTGTCGTCAAAGGGAAGGGAAAGAATAAGGGACAAATAGTGACAGGGTGGGGGTGAGTGTGGCTGGAAAAAGGGAGGTCGACGTGCACAGAGCGGCAACTAGGGTTAGGTTGGAGTGTTGGAAGGAAGATGAATAGAAAATGTAGGGGGCTAGGGTTTAAATGGGTGACACGGTCGTGTAAAAGCCCGTGTTAGGCCACACAGTTGTGTCACACACTCGTGTGGGTCATCCTCAGCCCATGTGCATTTTAAAATTCAAGCCTAGTCTTTACACGACTGTGTGCGAGGCCGTGTATGATCTCCTTCGCTTCTCCTACGCCCGTGTGAGAGGCTGTGTGGGGCACTCGATCTCACACACTCCCATGTGTCCCAATCGTTTCTCTTGTCTGTGTAACTCTCTGACTTGAAATTAGAATGAAATAAATTAGCTCCAATACTCACACGGCTGTGTCATCAGGCTGTGTGGACCACTATAGGCCGTGTAACAATTGAATTTTGGAAAAATTTAAGTCTCAGGACTCACACGACCAAGGACTCACCTGTATGTCCAAGCTGTGTGCCTCACATGGCAATGTTTTTACACTTTGTAACTTTCTATCAATTGCTCCCTTATGCACATGGCTTGGGACACACCCATGGGTCCAGGCCGTGTGGGTCACATGGCCATGTCACTAAGCCGTGTGACTCACTGTCGATTCCCCTATTGTGCACATGGCTTAGGACACGTCTGTGTGTCCAGGCCGCGTGGATCAAAAACATTTTTTATTTAATTTAATTTTAAATTAGCATTTAATGAATGTAAAAGAATTAACAAAAGTTAAGCACTCAGATTGCCTTCCGAGAAGCACTTATTTAGAGTCTAAGCTCGACTTACCTTGTATTCGTGCAGTCACGGTGGTTCACGGAGCCGAAGCTCCTCTTTCTCATTATCAATTCTATTACCAAAATAAGGTTTGAGTCGAGTGCTGTTTACCTTAAATGTGTCGAATTTAGAATGAGGTACCTCAACTGTACCGTATGGAAAGCCATTCAGTATCGTAAATGGGTTTGATTAGTTTGACTTGAGCTCTGAAGAAGAGATTCGTGGATCCATTTTGCCTAGGAGTACTTTGTCCTCAAGCTTAAATTGGTTTGCTCCATCCACATGCTCATCATGGTTTTGCTTTGGCTCTTCATCGTACCTATTGGTTTTTCCTTTACATGTGTTTGCCATTAATCTAGTTCATTGAGTTGCACCTTTCGCTCTTCATATGTTGTTCTATTTCTGTCACCTTGACTGTAACATAGCTCCATCATGTTTTCTAGAGGGATTTCCCACAAAGAAGGTTGAGCCATATGGTTACTCACTGATGGTCACTAAACTAACTATAAATCTAACTAAGGCAAGCGCACCTATCAAACAATAGTTTAGTTATGGTGTGTAGGGAATATCATATCCACGAGGGTTAAAAGTACTAGTAATTACCATTTTCTATAATTTAACCGAAAAATTGGTGTGATTATTTTTAATCTAAAATTACTAAACTTATCTAACTAAGAACGTAACAGAGAATGAAATAGGAAAACCATCGAAGATAACCAATGAGATAGGCAATACCTAGGGAAGAATCCACCTAGACTCCACTTATTTTTATGAATCTAAATAAAACGAATTATTCACTTGTGTCTTGATCCGTAGATATCCCTAAATTATGTTAATATCTCTTTCGAGAGTAAGAACAACTGACTTTTGGTCGATTAATTGAAATCTCTTTTTAATTAAAACCTCTATTGTCGCATTAACTCGATTTATGGATTCCCCTAATCGATTTGGCTCTAATCCAATAGATTTATGTCGTCTTATTTCTAGGATTGCATGCAACTCCACTCAATTATGCTAGGTCTACTCTTAAACAAGGAATTTTGCTCAACTAAAATAAGCACATTAAACATGAGTTAATATTTTGGAATATTAAAACAACAAATAAGCATACATAATTGAGAACAAGAATCAAGTATTTATCATGTAAATCAGAAAACAAATAATAAGATTCAACATAGGTTTCGTTTTCCCTAGGTATCTAGGGAATTTAGTTCATAATCTTGAATAGAAACATCTCAAAGTTAGGATAACCACAATACATAAAGAAACCCAATAAAAATTTGAAATAAATTAAAAGGAGATCTTCGATCATAATGGAGATCTACTTCTGAGTTGATTCCGATGGTGTTTTTCGAGTGTTTTCTTTTATCTTCCCTGGTTGCCCTCTTAGATCTTCGTCTAATTGGTATTTATAAACTTTAGAATGCTCAGAAAGCCTAAAAACTGTTTTTTTCTTGTATTTGGAAAGCAGGGTGTGAAATCGACATAGGCTGGCACATGGGCGTGTGGCCAACCCGTGTGGAAATGCCCAAACCGTGTGGATCCTGAAAACAACTCTATTTGTCTGATTTTGGCTTGTTTCACTCTTGTCGCTTCTAAATGCTCTTCCAAATATAGAAACATGAATTTAAAGGATTAGGAGCATCAAATTCACTAATTTGCATAATTAATCATCCAAAAATGCATTAAGAATGGGATTAAAATATGTTACTTTTACAGCTCATCAAATATCCCCGCACTTAAGCGTTTGCTTGTTCTCAAGCAAAATCCTCAACTCCAATTAAAATTAACATTTCTCAACTTGTAATTCCAATTAATAATGTCTCAAAATAATTCACAAATAGTCGTGCATTGACAATTCAACCAAAAGAGCACTAAAGTCTCAAACAACCCAAGCAAACATTTTTAAATACGAAAACATAGGTGTCTCCCATTATTTAAGTAGTTACATTTATTTATTATCTACAAGAATCAACATCCTCACTAAAGATTCACTCAAATCACTCAAAGTGTTTAAGGTTCACCGAATGAGCACTCAATAGTCAAGTATGAATAGTCATTACCATAGGCTTGCATGAAAATCAACTCTCTATCACTATAAAATGATATGATACACAAATCAAATGGTCTTTAATAGGCTAGAAAAGTTGGTTATAATTGAGATCAAATTGATTAATTAACAAACTAGAAAAAAATAAACAATTGCTGAATTAAAGACAATTACATCAATGGAGAGCTATTCAAGAATAAAAATGAGCTTCTTCTCAAAATATGAATTTAACTGTTCAAGCTCAATCAACATAAAATTAAATAAAAATCAATATATTTTTTTCTCTTTTTTTTATCTAGATCAATTAGATATAATTCAACAAATCAAATAGAAGAGCATAGTTAAACAACTAACCAAATCAAATCTCGACAAAAAAAGAAGTCAATAAAACGGGAAAAATTCTTAACGAATAAAAAAATGAGTTATAGGTTAACATTAATAGGTAAATTAAGAAACGGTGTGTTAGACTCAACGGGGTTCACTAAGGGTTAATTAAAAAGGTAGGCTTTTTATGGCATATGGGTTTAAAACCTAAGTGCCTTTATCATCTTAGTATATCAAATCAAAGATGTGGTCTCGACATGTATAATTGAAGCAAGTTCTAGAATAACAAATCAAATTGACACACTCAAAACCAATAATAAAATGAGCAAGATCTAAAGGCTCAAAATCTCACAAAAATGTTTAGTTTTTGATGTCAAACTTGCAAATCTCAAACTTCAAGGTAGTACTTGAATTTAGGGAAACATCCTAAACTTTTAATTTCTGAAAAATAGCTTATCATGCTTGATTCTCTCATGTTTTAAAGTTTAAATTAACCAAAACACAAATATCTACAAATTAATACAAAACACATTAATCAAAATCCCAAATTGATAAAAATCCATTCTAATGCAAATATAAGAAAATTACTTAAACACAAGACGTAATTCAAGGATTTTCTAATAATGATAAAAATAATCTCCTCAGACTTAAGATGTACATTGTCCTCAATGTACAAACAAATATAATTACAGTAGAAGCAGAATATCATAAGAGAGGGAGAAAATAGAAACTGCCCTAAATATTGGATGACATTGACCGAATGGTGGAAATTGGAATTGTAGACAAATCTAGATGTAGTGCATGATTCCGGACAAAATAATAAGAAAATAAACACAAATAGTGAAGAAGATTAAGGAGTTATAACTCAAGTAGAAATAATAACCATAAAAATATAGTTCAAAAGATAATAATTAAAAGAGGTACAAGAAAATAAATATAAAAACAAAACAACCAAAAACAGAAATAAACATAATTATAATAAAATAAAATAAAATTAAAAAAGAAAACAAATAAAATCAATGATCCTCATAGTCGGAGGCATCAGTAGGGTGAGTCGCTAGTGTCGAAGAAGAGATGTGGAGGTGCTGACAGATCTGCTATAGTCTCGCGTCAATACTATCGAACCTCTGAAAGTAGTGCTGCTCGAAGCGAGTGAACCACTCAGAGAGGTCCTCTAATGTAGCAATAGAAAAACATGACAGTGACTCTAAGATGGAGGATATGGTAAGTCCTCGTGATGGAAAGGGACATCATTAGTGAAGTCCTCAGGTTCATTCTGAGAGCTAGAATGATATAGTCTGTACTGAGGAGGATCCACTCCACGAAGTCGCTCGATATCCCCTATAGAGACATATAGTTGGCGAGTGTAAGCGTGAGGGACTGTTGCGGTGTGTTGAGAAGATCGAAGTGTCAAGAAGATTGAAGTGTCGAGCGAGTTGAGTCACATAAAAGCCTAGGCAGATAGGACCCTTCCTGTTACGGTCTGTCTGATAGTGGAAGGTAAGGGCGATGAAGTAGGCTAAATAAAAAATATTCCTTGTGGCCATGCTCCATAAAAAATATGCATCAGTGGTACTGATGACTCTGTGCTCTCCCTCCTATCAGTCAATGTGTGAATTAAAAGGGCGTGAATATACCGTAAGGCTGGAGGAAGGGAAGTTGCCTTCGAGCAACTCGTATTATAAGGTGTCTTATTCACCATAAAGTCGATCCAACAAAGAGATGACGAGTAGTGTATGTGCCGATGTAAACGAAGGATGTTGTCAGAACTCATAAACCCTTCAGTATATAGTCCCAAAGCAGCACTGAACTCAGTGAGACTCATATGGCGTGCCAGGCCACTGAGTTTGAAGGTAATAGTGCTTGACTTATCATGGTTCATCATGACATGTTGTAGAGAAAATGTCGAATAGAATTCCAAGGTCAGCTCCATATATGTGGGCTCGATGATGGAAAAGAACCGATCCCATGGGGATGTAGAAATGAAAGTACGAACATGATCAGCTAATTGGACCTGCTCCAAAGCGGCCCAATCAATACATCGGCCTAAAATGAGTGGTCGTAGTTGAAGTAGTTGATATAACTCCTTTTAGGAACTCTGAAAAAAGTGGAGGAATGGATAGCGTGCCTCGACAGAAGCACCCGAAGAGGAGGTCGCGCCCGGCGTCTTCCACTTTTTTGAAGTGGGAACGATGACCTTAGATTTGCGACGTGTGTTTGTCATGGTGTGCCTGAAAAATATAATAATCCACTATCTGAAAATAGTCTAAGAATTACCAAATACACAAACAGAGAGATTGGAAAAACAATCGTGTAAAGTAAAATACGACATTAAGAAGCATCTTATGACGTGCAGGCCAATCGAAACAGTCTAAATAGAGAATCGACTAGTATCAATCATGCAAAAATTAGGTGATAATTCTACTAAATATGCAGACTAATTTAGAAGTAAGAAAAACATTAAGGAAAATAAAAATAAGAAACTAAATAGAAAACTAAAAATGATAACAAAGAAAAAAAACATAATCTGGATACTAAGAACAAAAACAATAAAAGCAATAAAAACAATGAACAAATAATAAAAAATAGATTAATGATAAGAAGATTAAGAAAAATAAGAAAAATAAGATAATGAATAATAATAACTAGCATAATAATAAGCCAAAATAGTAACAAACATAATGATAAAGTGATGATAGTGAAATGAAGAATAATAAGCAAATTCAAAATAATAATAACTAGAGAAAAATTATAATAGTAAGAAATGATAATAATAACAACAATAATAAACAAACAAATAAAGAAATAAAGAAATAAAGAAATAAAATAAAATAAAATAAAGTAAACAATGGGGCGGTGACAAGAGTTGTGGACGATGCGGTGACATAATGGGTTGTACGGTGGTCGATGGGCGCGACTGTTCGACGTGGAAGAGGGAGGTTGGGGAGAGGGACTGACATAAGGGTGGGTTGCGATTTAGGGGGAAAAAGGAGAAGGAAAGAAAGGGAAGAGGTGAAGGGGGTGGCTTGTCGAATGGAGGAATAAGGGGAATGAAAAGATGGGGAGGGGAAGGGTGTAGTGTATCAGTGGCCGGAGGGGACAAAGCTCGGTGAGGGAGAGGAAGGGAGGATCAGGGTGGGAGGCATGAAGAGCGTACGAGGGTGGAGTGTGGGGGCATAACTAGGTCGAATTAGTTAAAGTTGGGGGTGGTTGTGGCAGTCGTGGGGTTGGTAGTTTAGCCGGACGGAGGTGGTCGAAAAATGAAAGGTAAGGAAAAACGACGGTGAAGGTTGAGGAAGAAAGGAAAAAGACAAAGTAAAATAAAATTTTAAGGTTTTAGGGTTAAAAGGGTGAACAGTCGTGTGAGGCTCGTGTTGGGCTACACAACCATGTCATACACTCTTATGGCACTTTTGCTAGCCTGTGTGCTATAAGAAATGCAGACCCAGTCTTTACACGGCCTCAGATACGCCCGTGTGTCCAGATCATGTGTGTCACACGACTTCTCCCATGCTAGTGTGGCTCGGTCGTATCTCGCACACGGCTGTGTGTCTTGCCCGTGTAACTCTCTAACTTGATTTAAAATTGGAAAAATTAGCTCGAAGGCTCACACAACCTAGGACACGCCCGTATGTCCATGTCGTGTGGACTGTTTTAGGCCATGTAATTTTCCTCTTAATTTCCAATAACTCCTTTAAAGATTTAACGTAATTTGGCATCTGCAAAAGAGCTTCAACAAATGGTAATTTAATATGTAATTCTTTTAAGAACTTGAGGAAATTACCAAAATTTTCATTTGTGTGGTCTCTTTTCGTCGCGTTAGGATATAACACTCGAGGTATATTTTCTTTGACAACCAGCTTTTTTTCTTACTTATCTTCCTCAACCTTATTAATATTCACCACAATTTCTTGCCTCAGTTCTTGTTCAAATTCAACTAACCCTTATTCGTCTTGAACAGTAATTGCATGAAGCTGCTCCCTTGAGTTAGTTCTAGTATTGCTAGGCAAGCTACCTTGTGGTCTTTTTGAAATTATCTTAGCAAGTTGTCCTATTTGATCCTCGAGCTCTTGAATCAATGCTTGTTGATTTGTTAGTGCTGCCTCAGTGTTTTGAAATTTAGTTTTTGACATCGAGATAAACTTTGTCAACATCTCCTCAAGGTTTGGATTTTTCTCTTACTGATAAGGTGGTTGTTGGAAGCCTAGAGGGGGTTGTGCTCTCTGATTTCCTTGACCACCCTAAGAGAAATTGGGATGGTTTCTCCAACTTGCATTATAGTTATTACTATAAGGGTTATTTTGAGACCTAAAATTATTACCCATATAATTGATTTGTTCATTCTCTGTGCTAGGAGCAAAGGGTAAACATTTTGGATTATTTATTTCACCTCCATTTGTATCGCATTACATCAACGGATGTACCTGCATAGAAAGATATAAACCATGACTTTTCTTATTTAATACCTCTGCCTGGTTTGATAACACAGTGACTGCATCTAAGTTAAAAACAACGACAGCTTTCATCGGCTTTGTCCGCATGACTTGCCACTGATAATTATTCAATGTCATATCTTTAATAAATTCATAAGCCGTTTTGGGTGTTTTATTGTTAAGTGTTCCACTGGCTGTTGCATCGATTAATTGTCTAGTTGAGGGATTCAAACCGTAGTAGAAAGTTTGAAACTGTAACCATAAGGGTAACCCATGGTGAGGGCACCTTCTTAATAAGTCCTTGTATCTTTCCCATGCATCATATAAAGTCTCTAAATCAATTTGTACAAAGGAAGAGATGTTGTTCCTCAATTTGGCTGTCTTAGTCAGTGGGAAGTACTTTAGCAGAAATTTCTCGGTCATTTGAGCCCATGTAGTGATGAAACCTAATGGTAAAGAGTTTAACCACTGTTTTGCTTTGTTCCTCAACGAGAAAGGGAATAATTGTAAGCGAATAGCGTCATCAGTGGCACCATTAATCTTAAAAGTATTGCAGATTTCTAGGAAATTGGCCAAATGAATATTTGGATCTTCGTCTTGTAAACATCGAATTGAAAAAACTGCTGTACCATTGAATAGTGTTCAGCTTCAGTTCAAAATTATTTGTAGCAATGGTGGGTTGCAGAATACTCGATTCAGCCCCAGTCAGAGTGGGCTTGGCATAATCATACATAATTCGAGGAATAGGAGCTACTGCAGCTGCAGGAGGTAGTTGAATATTCTGATTATCGTCCATCTTCTCAGTAATAATGAGGTCCTCTTGTCTGTTTACTATAATTTGTTGACTCTACCTTGCTTCTCTACGATCTTTGTGAGCTGTATTTTCAATTTTAGTATAAAAAAGTAATGGTCCCGGTGGGTTTCTTCTAGTCATAAACCAAAAGAACCTGCCAGAAGCAAATAAAAGAAAAATTAGAATGTAAAATTAAACTAAAACAAAAATATAAAATAAAATAAAATAGACTAAATTAATAAAAATAAAGTGTTCCTAATATTTTAGTCCTCGGCAACGACGCCAAAAACTTGATGTGTGTTTTTTGTACTAAAATTTTCGACAAAGGCAAGCACACCTATCAAACAATAGTATAGCTAAGGTGAGTAGAGATATCGTATCCATGAGAACTAAAAGTATTAGTAATTACCGTTTTCTTATTATTTAGCTGACAATTTGGAGTGATGAATTTTAATCTAAAATCACTAAACTAATTTAACTAAGATCGCAACAGAGAATGAATTAAGAAAATAATTGAAAGAAAACCAATGAGCGAGACAATACCCATGAAAGAATCCACCTAAACTTCTTCTATTATTATTAATCTGATTTAAAAGATTTATTCACTTGGTGTTCCGTAGAAATCCCTAAATTATGCCAATATCTCTTTTGAGAGTAGAAGCAACTGACTCTAGGTTGATTAATTGAAATCTCTTTCTAATTAAAACTCCTATTGTCGCATTAACTCGATCTATGAATTCCCCTATTATATTTGACTCTAATCCGGTAGATTTATGTTGTCCTATTTCTAGGATTGCATGCAACTCCAGTCAATTATACTAGATCTAATGTTAAACAGGGACTTTTGCTCCATTGAATTAAGCACATTAAATATGAATTAATTTCCTGAAAATATTAAAACAAGAAATAAGCACACATAATTAAGAACAAGAATCAGTATTTATCATGTAAAACAAAAACTAGATAATAGAATTCGTCATAGGTTTTGTCTTCCCTAGGTATCTAGGGAATTAGTTCATAATTCTGAATAACAACATCTCAAAGACAGAAAAACCACAAGAAACAAAGAAACTCATAAAAACTTCAGAAGAAATTAAAAGGAGATATTCGATCTTGATGGAAATCTGCTTCGGAAGTGGCTCTAATGCTGTTCCCTGAGTGTTTTCTTCAATCTTCTTTGATGGATCCATATCTCTTCTTCTATTCGGTATTTATAGACTTTAGAATTATCAGAAAGCCTAAAAATTTCGTTTCTCCATGTGTTTGGGCAGAAATGTGTGAAATCAACACGGGCTAACACATGGGCGTGTGGTCAGCCCGTGTGTCCCCTGAATCTACTATTTTTCTCCAATTTTTTCTCCTTTTGCTCCAAAATGCTCACCTAAGTATAAGAACATGAATTGAAGGGATTTAGAGCATCAAATTCACCAATTTGCATAAATATTCATCCAAAAATGCATTAAGAATGAGATTAAAATATGTTAGTTTTATAATTTATCAACCATTATACATAAACATAGTGAACATCATCATAATAATAAAATAAAATAATAAAACAAATATAATATTAAATAAAATAAAATACAACAAAAAATGGGAGAAGTCAAATGGTGGTGGGGGACAGCAAATGGCAGTGGAGGTAGACGGCGGTGAAGGGACGATGAAGGGACGGTGAAGAAACAGAGGATAGGGGAAGCAAATGGCGTGACAAGAAGAAGACAAAAAAAATTAAAAAAACAAAACCCTTGTTCAAAAGAGAGGACATGGTCATGTATAGGGCTCGTCTTGAGCCACATGGCCGTGCCGCTCACCCGTGTGTGCACTCTGAGGCCGTTTGTAACTTCGAAATTCAAAACAATTACGCTCTAGGTATCACACGGTTCATGACAAGCCTGTGTGCTCAGGCCATGTAGGTTACCTTAGCACATGTTCTTTTTCGAAAAGAAAATTAAAACATGCCCAGTACCCACACAATGTAGGAAATGTCCGTATGTCCAGGCCATGTGAGATGAACCTTCGCTTCTCCCAAGCCCGTGTGAGAAGCTGTGTGTCTAACACGACCATGTCTTTAAATCGTGTAAATTTCTGTTGCTATGTATGTCGAAAGAGAATTGAAAAACATTAGCTCTAGTATGCACACGACCTAAGAAAAGCCCGTGTGTCCAGGCCGTGTGGAGCACCCCAGACTGTGTGACCCTTTTTTTTTTCTTTTCAATTTGACATAGAATAATTAAAATTTTTTAAATATTAGAACCACACTAATAGCCATGGAATTGATAACTCATAATTTTTTTTAATGAATTCTTATGTTGTTCTATATTGAAGCGAAAGAGTTAGGCGAATTGTTGAAAGTGAAGGTCGTCGAGGATTCCTCCCATCCAAGCATTAAACTCTTAGAAAATTTGATTTGTGACCTTTGAATTTCGATTGCCTTATATTGTGGTTAATTTAATTCTGAAGTCATCTTTTACTCAATTCTGCCATGCCATTCTCACTCATATTCCCTAGGCGCATATGCCAAAGTTTAGTAATATCATCATTTGACAAGGAAGAGGAAACAACAGCTGCATCACCAGTAACAGTAGAACCCTGCAAAACATATAACTTGGCAATCTTTCTCTGCCCTTTCATCACAACAATGGACCCTTTGGAAATCTTTAAAACCCCACTTTCAGCTGTGTATCTGTACCATTTTGAATCAAGAGTACTCAATGAAATTAAATCTTTTTCAATTCTAGAACATGCCGTACGTCACTAAGTGTTCTGACAACTCCATCAAACATCTTAACTTTAATTGTTCCAACACCTGCAATTTTACACGAAGCATTATTTCCCATTAAAACAACACCTTCAGACACTGTTTCATAAGTTGTAAACTAATCCCGATTGGGACTCACGTGGAAGGTGCAGCCTGAATCAAGTATCCACTCATCGCTTACTTTAGAATCATTGTTAGAAGCGACTAAAAGTTCACCATCGCTGTAGTCTTCTACAACATCAGCTTCACGGGAATTTTTTGGTTGTTTTCTCTTTTGATTTGCAGCCTCCCTTTTAATCTTATGTTGTAGCTTATAACACTCAGATTTAATGTGCCCTTTCTTCTTGCAGAAGTTACAAGTTTTACCTCTGTTTGAAGACTTCGATCTACCTTTAGATTTACCACGAGGATTCCGTTCTTGTGTCCTACTATGATCATCATTAGTATTCCGATCTTTTCTCCCACGAATAATGAGACCCTCTCCCTGAGAGTCGGGTTTAACCACAAGATGCTTCATCTTATCATACGAGGTTAAAGAATCATAAACCTCATCAACTGTGAGAGACTCGCGGCTATATAAAATCGTGTCTCTAAAGGTTGAATAAGACGGGGGCAACGAACAAAGTAGAATCAACCCTAGATCTTCCTTATCATACTGAACCTCCATGGCCTTTAAGTTTGAGAGAATTTCTTTAAACACTGTTAAGTGTTCGTGTACAGACACACCTTCCTCTAAACGATGAGTATAAAGACGCTGTTTCATATGCAACTTACTTGTTAGAGTTTTCGACATACATATTTGTTCTAGCCTCTTCCATAATGCAGCGACAGTCTTCTCTTTCATCACATACTGCAAAATTTCATTGGACAAATGCAGATGTAATTGTGTTAACGCCTTTCGATCTTTACGCTTCTTCTCTTCATCTGTTAATGTCGAAGGCATCTTATCTATCCTTAGCAGGGCATCCTTCAGATCCATCTACGCAAGAACTGCTTGCATCTTAATCTGCCACAATGCAAATCTGGTGTTGCGATCCAACAGCGGAATTTCATACTTCAAAGACGCCATTACTGTGATTGAGATGAACAACCCGAAAGCTCGGATACCAATTTGTGAAAAATAAAATAAAATAAAGAACACACAAATTTTACGTGGAAACCCTTTCGGGAAAAAACCACGGGCAGAGGAGAAGAAAATTCACTATGTCGAAAAATTTTGAATTCAATACAAGAGGAATAGGATATATCTATTTATAGGCTTGTAAAGCCATATTCTAGTAGGATTGAAACACCTTGTCCTAATCAATATAAAATAGATGGAGTTTAATAAGGTTTAAAAACCTTATTCTAAAATAAAATAAAAGACGTTTAGTTCTATATGGATTTTACTTTTATTTTATTTTCCATCGTATTTTATTAAATAAGAATTCGAGTCACTTAATTCTAACAGATTTAAAGCTATTTTTCTTCGATGATTAAGTGAAGCTCTATTTTAATTGCTATTTTTACTAAATGATGAAAATTCCTACTAAAACTAGTGAGAAATTCTTCAGATATAGTCGGCATGCCGTAGAGTGAAGGGTTTTCCATTGTTGCTTATTTGTGCGTACTGCCTTGAGCGTCCGAAAGTATTTTCATTGTTGGGCTTTGTGCATTTGATGTTCGGTTGGTCATTGATTAAGTCATGTTTTATCACGCATCAGTGGATTGTCATTGTCAAAACCTTTTTTGAAATCGACTTTTATTTTAAAAACGAAAATGGAATCGCCACCAATCCTTTTTTATTTAGGTGTGATCAGATCACCTCAA